>NC_136521.1:27886688-28014188 GCF_053919585.1 Euprymna scolopes
GATTTGTATTTTTCACTTATTCGTAAATTTTTCAGGCGATTATCAGCGCTTAAATGTCAAATTTGAAATTATAACGTTCTACTACAGTGAACAACCACGTTTTGGTCACTCTTATTGTTAAGGCTGCCACTGTTACTTAGATTTTCCCGTTTCAATTTTTCGCATATTTCTACGGCACTTATCATATACTACACGCTCAGCTTTCACATTACCAAAATACCTTGGAAAAAGTTGCATACCCCTTACCAACAGAAAAGGGAAACATTTAAAGGCTAGCTGCAGCATTAACAACTGACGTCTAAAAAAGTGTGTGTTTCATTTATCAGATAGTTATCATGACACGTTGATCCCGACTATTATAGTCATTAAAAATACTACCTTAAATGTCTTTTTTAATCTAAAATTTAAGCCTGTGCTCGATGATAATCGCCGGAAAAATTACAACACAGTTAAAAGGGAAAATTTAAAGGCTATAGGAATCATTGTTTAGGTTCGCAGTAGTGTTTTTTGGTTTTCTTTTCCCGTAACACAATGTTGACACGTTCGGCGCAGCACAGATTAATCAGAGCACATAATCAAATCCCTATGTTAAGAATTTTTTTTTTTTTTTTACACGGTGGTCACCACTTACGAAGGCCCGGAAGTCACTGAGGAATAAGGGTTATTACAAGTACATTACGTTAGTGTGGAGATTTGATGACGTCTTTACTTAAGGGGGCGGTTCATTAGGAATTTGTTAACGTTGGACTTGAAGACATCCAAGTTGTAGTCCAGTGGGAAGCAGGAAGACGGTTCCACAGGCGTGCAGTTCTAAGAAAGAAGCTTTGTTCATGGAATCCGCGTTTTGATTTAGGCACAGATATAGAGTGGGGGAATATTTTTCACAGTGGATTCAGCTAGACGGGTGTTTTTCGTGAAAGATTGGCGAGGGGGGACCAGAGATTGGAGTTCAGACGAGCATCTGCCATGGAAATAACGATAAAACAAGGATAGGCTCGCAACGTCTCTTCTGTGGGAGAGAGGTTGCAGGGTACAGAAAAAGGCATCCCCCACCAAGCCACAAAGTCTATTTTGTACTCTGTTAAAGCATGATAGGCTGTTTTTAGCAGCTCCTGCCCAGATATGGCAACAGTATTCCATCCTTGGACGTACTTGGCTTTCATATAGATAGAGAATTGCATCAGTAGTGAGATATCTTCTGGGGCGGTTGAAGGATCTCACCATCTTTCCAGCGACCTTGGCAACAGACTTGATGTACGTGTTCCATTTCAGATCAGGAGTAAAGGTCAAACCTAGAAGCTTCTCAAAACACGGGGCCTCACCCAGACGAGAGCCATCCATCACAATTGATGCCAGATGGGGATCAGAGCGTTGAGGATGTAAGGATAGGAGTTTGGTTTTGGATGCATTAAAGGTAACCAGCCACATCTTCCCCCACCGAACCACGCGCTCGAGATCAGAGGAGAGAGAATCAGAGAGAACTTTGTCATTTACAGCCTTGGAAGTGTTGCCGTAGATGGTCGTGTCATCAGCATAGATGTCAACGAATGATTTAAGTATGTGTTTAGGGAGGTCATTGATGTAGATCAGGAAGAGAGTTGGGCCTAGGATTGACCTCTGAGGGACTCCAGCATTTATATTGCAGCCCTCCGATTTTTGTCCATCTACCACTACTCTTATGAGCCTATCGGAGAGAAATGATTTAATGATTGACAAAACAGTTCCAGTTATACCGTAACTGGAAATCTTGTGAAGTAGACCCTTATGCCATACCTTGTCGAAGGCCTTTGATATGTCGAGAGCAATTGCCCTAGAAAGGAAGCCTTTGTCAAGAGATTCACTAATCCTGTGGGATATAACCGTCAGCACATCTGCGGTAGATCTTGCAGAGCGGAAACCATATTGTGTGTCACTAAGAAGGTTATTCCTACTGAGGTGGTTGACTATTTCTCTATTTAATATGGATTCCAGCAACTTACTCATAACACACAGGAGACTTATTGGTCTGTACTGAGAGGGAGAAAGTTTTTACTTCGGTACGATAAATTCATTTTGGCCACTGGCGTCAGTATCCGCTACTTTACAGTGGCTGCCACTATTAACCGTAGTTTAATTGTTTTTTTTTACAGGTGAGTGTGGGGGATAGTTTCACCGAATAACGCCTGTACACGGATCCTGCTAGTATATATATATATATATATATATATATATATATATATATATATATATATATATATATATATATAAGGAGACCGTATCGATGTGTATGCGAAATGTTTTTTACCAAATTCCTCTCTTAATATTTATTGTGGTAAGTGTTGAAATTGATTTATACGGTATTTGAACCTGTAGCTCACTTTCGATTTGGTCTTTAGCCGGTAAAACATTCTACTAAAAAAGATTGAAAACAAAACGGTTGGTCTTGTCTTAAAAACATTACACCTGCTGTTACTTTTGCGCATGCACAAAAATTAATCACTCATAGCTCAAAGTCGCTTAATTTTTTACCTTTCGCATCTTTCTGTCGATAGCTCAGAGAGTAACCACGCCGGAGAGATGAATGCCGACTAAGCCAAACGTTCGGGTTTCGATTACAGTGGATAGTACCCAAGTCATATTTTTTATAAATCTTAAAATCAATATTACAGGGAGACTCAGCGGTGCCCGGAGTTTAAAGATAATTAATGAATGTTTCACACTCCCATATTTTTATTGTCATCGAAAATATTTTTTTTTATCGAATCGATTGATTGCTTGCTCTACTTGTGAACCTATCGCGGTGCACCGGAAGCAACTTCATTTTCCTTCCGCAGTGATTTTGTCCACATATTGTAGTCGACATTGCATTGTAGAGAATCTACCGTTGATTTTATAAAATTATTCTTATATATGATGTTTTGAATTAAAGTTTAAAATCAAAATCAAATATCCAGTCATTTCAAAAAACCTACTGGAGAATTTAAATGTCGGATCTCAAAATCACCTGTAATGTTAAGCGAGTAAGAATTAAACTTTGGCCAAAATCGCCCGTTCCTTCATTCATCGGACTATTTCGATTAGCGATCCAAAACCTATTAAAGAAAAATGCCTTCGTATGAAATTTCATAAAAAATCAACCAAGCCATTTTCGAGTCCACAAGGAAAGAACACACGCACACACGGGCAAAGTTTCATTTAATGGAAGTGATAATAATCAATATAAAATTAGCTCCATAATAAATAAGAAATCTGCATGAAATCTATGCACATATTATACGACCGGGTAACGCACACACATACAAACACACACGCATATATATATATATATATATATATATATATATATATATATATATATATATATAAAAGTAAAAAGGAAAAGAAAATGAATGTATAAAACCAATATTTATTCATTTATTCAACAACGGTACACATTTATTTATGGGTGGTGGGCAAATTGGGACTCTTTATGCTATGGCATTTCGAAGCTTAATGCTTCTCATCGGAAGAGTGGAGAAGGTAACATGATAGGGATGTGATCTCTAGCGATAGTTTAATTAGAAGCGAAATAGATTTTAAGGCTATTTGGAGGAGTTAAAAATGATTCCTCTGATAAAGAAGGAATACAGTTTGCATTATATAATAGATTATGCATATAGCATATTGTAGTATATAGTATATGCATATGGCATATTATAGTATATAGTATATGCATATAGCATATTATAGTATATAGTATATACATATAGCATATTATAGTATATAGTATATGCATATGGCATATTATAGTATATAGTATATGCATATGGCATATTATAGTATATAGTATATAAATATAGCATATTATAGTATATAGTATATGCATATGGCATATTATAGTATATAGTGTATGCATATAGCATATTATAATATATAGTATATGCATATGGCATATTATAGTATATAATATATGCATATGACATATTATAGTATATAGTGTATGCATATAGCATATTATAGTATATAGTATATGCATATAGCATATTATATTATATAGTATATGCATATAGCATATTATAGTATATAGTGTATGCATATAGCATATTATAGTATATAGTGTATGCATATAGCATATTATAGTATATAGTGTATGCATATGGCATATTATAGTATATAGTATATGCATATAGCATATTATAGTATATAGTATATGCATATAGCATATTATAGTATATAGTAAGTTAAATGTATGTAACCAGTATGTTTTTTTTTAATTTTTCGATTTAAATTTGCATGACTATGCTGGGGGTGCTGATGTGTTTTTACTATTATATGTAATGTTCTTTATTTTGTCATTGTATCTTGAGTTGGTTAATGCGTTGTAAAAATATATTATGGTTGGTAGAGATGTTGGAGCTTCCGTTAAAAACTGATATTGATTGGTTTCATGACAAATCTGTGGCAGTTAGAGAGTGATAAATTGGGCTTATGGTAATGGCGGTATGATTCTTCAGTAAGGTTTAAAGTTTAAAGTTACGTCTAAGAAATTTGAGGTATTCTTTCTTTTTCTATTGTCATGTTTTGGCCATAGCTACTAAAAATTCCTTTAATTTCACAATTGTAGTATTATATAGCCTGGGTTTCGTGCCAGTCACTAATAAAGCGTCGTCCCTACATAGGCCTCCTTGTAAAGTGCTTAAATCTATATTCATAAGGATAGTCCGACCAAATCAGACCTGGGCAAAAAAAGTAAAATATTTTAGATAGAATCATACCCAATATAAAAAAGAAAATAAGCTTCTCTCTCGGCCAATCATCAGACAATGTTATAGATTTGTTCCTAAATCTAAAAAACAAATTTAAGCTAAGCTTGGCCGAGTCTGAGCCCATCGCTATATCAAATAATCCGGGGTGTCTTTTCTTCTCCAGACTTTGTTATCGAATTTTATTAGAGTTTTTCTGGCTTGTAATATTAGCCTAATTTCTAATTTAGATATGTCTAAATTGTATATATATATATATATATATATATATATATATATATATATATATATATATATATATATATATATATTGTATCTTCATTTTCCTTTTTTGCTTACTTCTGAATAAGTGCCAATACAATTTTGTTGAGCTTTGTATTAAAGAATTGCATTTTTTCTCTTCTTTTAATTTCTACACGCACGCACTCTTTATCTCTCTGTCTCTCTCTCATCACTCACACACACACACACACACACACACACTCTCTCTCTCTGTCTGTCTCTCTCTCTCTCTCTATATATATATATACATATATATATATATATATATATATATATATATATATAATTACACGCTAGCAAAAATACCCGCGCTTCAAACGGAACGTTGCTGAATGCTCAGGTACTCGCTTCGCGGGTACACGACCGTACAGCAAGTCCCGACCTTAACCTTTGACTATGATCTTGAAAACTGGTGTGCACCATCTCTAGGTCAGAGACCATCATTATTTCATGTTTGGTCATGATTGCTCGAATGGTGTGGGCTTTAAAGAGAATATATACATACGCTATAACCTTGATCTTAGAATTTAACATTGAAAATAGTATGTCTAGGTAGGGGACCATCATCATGCCCGGTTTGGTCATGATCAGTCCAGTGGGTTAAGCTTTAGGGAGTTCTGCAAACAGGCACACACACATAGAAACATACACACACGCACACACACGGACGCTCCTACATTATATATAAATTTATATACATATATATACATATATATACGTACATATGCATAAATATATATATATACATATATGTACGTATATATGCATAAATATATATATGCATATATATGTATAAATATATATATATACATAATACACATATAATATAATATAATATATATATATATATATATATATGTATATATATATATAACTAAGAAAGCCAGACCGAGCAAATCTTTCCAGTAGTTTATGATGATTCCTGTTTGACGGGCAGTCAACAAGGAATACTATGTTAAACTTTTAAGGAAGCTCAGGAAGAGATGCAGTCGGAAAAGGCCAGCACAAATCGAGTCAGTCGCATTTCCACGTAGACCATGCACCAGTCTGCATCACCATCCTTGACACAGACTATTTTATCAAGACAGCACCTCACCTTTCCTATAATCCAGATTTTACTCTCGGCGACTTTTGGTTATTTGCTAAGCTCAAGGTAAACCTTAGAGACTATCGTTATGAGATAATTAAGGAGATGAAAAAGGTTGTAACAAGGTCATTGACACGGTCACACAGGCGGACTGCGATAGGGCCTTCAAGAAGTTGTTGGAATCGTACATGTGCATTGCAGCCGGACGAGATTACTTTGAAGGGGACTAAGTTGCATCTGTTTACAAAAAAAGTAGACTTCGCTTATTCGCTTAAATATGCGTTGGGTGAAAATATATTATATGTACGTGTTTATATATATATATGTGTGTATGTGTATATGTGTATAAATACTTTGTATATGTGTCTATATATTTATATATACATGTGTACATATGACTATATACATACCAATGGGGCTCAACTCGATTAAGGTTACCCAAAACTGAATTTTACAGTAGCAAATTGATCAATGCTGTAAGTAGTAAGTTTTTTAGGTGTGATTTGGCAGAGGAGTAATCCTGGGAAAGATGAACACCAGAAGTTACGGATGTCCAGAAGGTGGTGAGAACAGACCTGAACTAAACTAACCCAACAAAGAAATAAATCGGTCAAGAGGGCTCGGGAAGATGAAGAGACCCGGAGAAATAAAATCCCCAACCAGAGCTCCGAAATGAAGTGTATAATTAAAAAAAGGGGTTAAAATGCATAAAGGGGAGCTAAGGGATTCTAACCTAACAGTTACTCTCGCAAATGGGTAAGTGATGGCACTAAAAAGTATGGCCATTTTCCCATTAAAATGAAGAAGGCGAAAAATTCGTATAGGTTTTATATCCCCACAGACTTAGATTGACTAGCCTTAACTTTAACCTCCGCCACGAGTTCGAGCCTGCCTGCCTACTACTACTACTACATTTTAGTTTTTGCTCAACACACACCTCCAAACTCCCGGGCAACGCCGGTCACCCAGACTAGTCTATTATATAAATCGCACATGTTTAAATGTATGTATGTATGTATGTATGTATGTATGTATGTATGTATGCCTTTGACAAGGGTGACGAATTTTCACGAGATCGGTATGGTGAATTTGGATTAAATATACCACAAGGTCCATGTATCATATGTTTTATCACAACTTCATGCAAGTCTTTATCAATGTCAGCATCAGGTATTTCAGCACATATTACATTGTCGATTTGATCTGAACTGATTTTGTTATAGAGCCAGATTAGTATGTGTGAGTGTGGTAATCCTTTCTTTTGCCATTCCACTGAATACACCCAGCAGCACACAGACCCAAAGACTTTATGCTTAACAATGAAATCTATTAGGGATTTCAACTTTTGTCTGAAAACACGTGCTGTAATATCATGCCTATCCACTGATGATTGTCCAGGAAGTAATAGTTGCTGTATATCATCCCAGGCAGGGTTGCATGTGAATGTAATGAACAGGTCAGGACGGCCATACTGACGAACATATGAAAAAGCATCCTGAGTGTACTCATGCATATGACGTGGACTACCTATATATGAAGACGGCAAACTGGTTAGTCTTCCAACGTTTGTAGTATTACCATCAATTTGAACTGCATCTCGCAAGTGAACATATTCTTCAGAGTGAAGTTTGGACTGATTCAAACGTATGAATAGCAAACGTTCAGATTCAATTTTTGCGTACATGTCTACGATGTATTAGTGGAACAATTGGCAGCATTTCAGAATGTGATTGGTTTCATTTTCCCGAATCATTAATCAGTATGAATAATAGTTCATTGCGCTGCATTTTTTATTTGTTTCCTCATCAGTAACTGGATTTATCATATTAACATTGAAATGATATCCATCAGCACCATTCCAGAAAATGATTGGATATTGCAGAGCACCATAGCATCGATGAGTTTCTGTAATGTTTGTCATTTGATCATTTCTTCTATGAAGGACAATATCCCTCGGTTGAAATTGATCTCCAACTATAACAATTGCCACCTCGTCTATAATTAGAACATTGAATCTTTGCACGTGTTCTCCAGCAGGAGCTTTGTCAGCACGAATAACAATCTTGTGTGTATCAGATGGCATCATTTCAATTGCAGTTTTGAATAAACGCATCAAATTGTTTTTATTATGAAGCATGTCTTGCAATTCGGAAACAATGGACTTTACTTTGCCAGTTGAAATTCCACAACGTGCATTCAGTTCATCATTGTTATCACCGATAAAATACAGTTGTAGGAATCTATGATGACCGTCTGGGCAAGGAAGCAGAGATCCAACTTTATGGTAAATCTGTCCCTTAACTTTAAAAGTTGGCATGAATTGTGCTGTAATGATTTCTGTACCGAACGACGTCATTTGGAAGCATGAGTTGTATTTCCTGATGTTCGATAGAAAATGCTTTGATTCAGCAGTATATCCAGCAAGCAAAGATTTAAATGGTTCTGGTGGTTCCTCAAGTTGAGTTAGTTTAATTTTTCCATTGGCACAGCATAATCCTTTAGTTTCCCCCTTAAATTTCAGAGCCTTGCAGTAGGGACACACTTCAGTCATTGTGCCGATTTGAACCTGGTGACTTAAACTGTAATCATCATCAGGGTCGTAGTGGAATGCAAGCCGATCCCAATCCCGGTTTGGTTGAGCATGGAGTCGTGTTTGACGCTGAGCTGCAGTTTCTCGTTGACGTCTTTCCGCATGTCGCCGTCTCTCACGTTCATTCCGTCGAAATCGAAGCAGATCTATATTACTGGATTATTGTACCAGTAATCTTGCTGCCTGAAGTCTGGAAGCACGCCGATCTACTGCTTCATTGGCACGTATCAAAATCATCTGTTGTCTGCTCTGCTCGTTTGCCGATAATCGTTGTTCAGGATTTTGACTGTCAACTAATCGCCGAATTGAATCGGCATTGCGGGTACGCCGACCTAAGTGTGATCTGTGGCAGGGAATTTTAAACGGAAAAAACTGTAACGCCACCGGTACTTACCAAGAACGATTTTAGATCCAAAAAACAGCCAAAAGGAAAAGGGGTTGTCCTAAGCAGTAAATGGGCAAATTGCTAATGTAAGAATCGAACAAAAGAAAGAATTCTATGGTTTTTTGTTTGTGGTAAATATGAAAAAGTGACGTAACAGTAATCCACGTGAATTTACTGTTCATGTAAAAAATAAGGAAGCACGTAGAAAAAAATTGATTCATGCAGTTTTTTGTTAGAAAAAAAAACAGTTGTAAAAAAAGAGAAAAGCAAAAAAACAAAACAAAAAAAAAAACAAAACAAAAAAAAAACAAAACAAAAAAAAACAAATAGCGAAATAAAATAGCATACACTGAGATAAGACAATTATACACCGCAAAAAAAAAGTAATATATAAAAAAAAGTAATTTATAAAGAAAAAGCATGATGAAAAAAAAAGTAATGCAAGTAACGTTGGCGGAAAGAAGTTTAAGATGATCAAAATAAAAAAGTTTGTTTAATTTGATCAAAATAAAAAAGTTTGTTTAATTTGATCAAAATAAAAAAGTTTTTTTTAATTTGATCAAAATAAAAAAGTTTTTTTTAATTTGATCAAAATAGAGAAGAGGAAAAAACCATATAAAAAACTGGAAAAGTAAACGACACCGCTAAGTGTAAAAATTAATATATAAAGGATAAGACAGGCTGCATAAAAAAGAAGGAATTAATTCAATGGTTTATATGTAAATGTAAAGTGAACAAACAATAATGCAAGTGAATTTACTGTTTATATAAAAAATAAGGAATCATGTAAAAAAAAAAAATTAATTTACGGTGTTTTTTTGTTAGCAAGTAAAAAACCGGTCGTATATAAATGAGAAAAAAAAACTATATCGAAATGAAATGGCAAACAGTGAGATAAGGTAATTATACACCGTAAATGTGGAAAGTAAGCTGTAAAGAAAATAGAGAAAGCAAAAAAAAAAAAAAAAAAAAAAAATGTTGGCGGAAAAAAGTTTGTTTAATATGGTCAAAATAGAGACAAAAAAAACAAATAAAAAATTGGAAAAATAGACAACACCACTAAGTATAAAAAATAATATATATATATATATATGTATATATATATAGGAAAAGGCAGGCAGCATTTAAAAAAAGAATGAATTAATACAATGGGTTGTATATAAATGTAAATTGACGTAATAGTAATGCACGCGAATTTACTGTTTATGTAAAAAAATAAGGAAGCATTTAGGAAAAAATTAAGTTACGGTGGTTTTATGTTAGCAATAAAAAAAACGGTTATATAAAAAAGAGAAATTAAAAAAGAAAAAAAAAAGAAAAGAAAAACAAATGTCGAAATTAATTGGCCGTAAATAGAAAGTGACGTTGTAGGAAAAGTTTTATGTAATATGGTATTTTTTTTAAATTTTTATATGTAAAAACACAATTAGGTTAGATAAAATCATTGTTTCCGAATATGATGAAAAACTAAATTTTCTGAAACAGAGTTAAAGAATGCGCAAATACTTGGAGGGAAATAAAAAGCTAGCCACGATATAGATCGTCGGCACGTGTGTGTTTAAATAGAATTTAAAAATGAGTCAAATATACACCGCTAATGATTAAAGATAATATCTAAAGAAAAGGCAGGCCGAAAAAAGAAATAACAACAAAAAAACCCGAATTAATGTAATTATTTATATAAAAATATGACAGGGTTAATGGTATTGACGTTAAATTTGAACGCAACCTCAGATCAAAAGTCTCAAACTCAAATCCAACTGTTCTCTTCTCTCTGCACTTTCCACACTGACGCCCAAAATAAAGAAGACGGCTTTTTTTTATTGAGAGACCTAACCATATCTCATTTGCATATCCCCTCCCCACTCTCGTCACATCACGTGATTTCCAGTCCATAAATACCAGGGGGCGGCCATTTTTATTTTCTCTTTTTTTCTTTCCTAACACGAGCCGCACGATGCATGAGGTAAGGTTCTTTACTTTTAACCACACGCCCCCTTGATCTCTAAGATCAATAATTAGTATCATAGTCTGCCATCCACGCTGGGCATCTTCGTACACGCTGCGTTCGTCGAAGATGCTCTTCTTCAGACACTTCAACATCAGCATTAACCTTCCTTTGATGGCAAGGAGACTCTCCGTATATCTAAAATGTGATGAGGCATTCCATCAATCGCTACCTTGTTTTTGGAGAGTACTTCAGTCACTGTACCTTTTCCCCAGCGAGTCGTGCAACGAGAATTGGGTGGTTTCACCCACATCTTTTCACCAACTGCGATGTCCACGCAGGCCTGCTCTTCTCTCTGTGTTACAGCCAATGGATATCGCCATTCATAAGAAACATAGACCGGTGCGGCACTGAATTTTCGTCTTGACCAGCCTTCGGCGTCATATTGTACCAAAGAAACTGCTTCTTGGGGCGAAATCTGGCTTCTTGATGCCACAGCTTTTATAGTGCGATGGTGCCTCTCTGTAATTCCATTTCCACTTTGACGGTATGCAGCTCTAAAATATAGTCCCACATTCCACTTCGCACATAAGTCTCTAAAAACTTCCGAGCGGAAAGACGTACCAGTATTCACCAACACCTCTTCTACTGGCTCCCTTTCCATAAAAACCTCCTCGACAACTCTCTTTACCTCTTCTGCTGTTTCATTCTTGATTTTCCGCCATATCGCTACTCTCCTAGGCCCACAATCAATCATAGTTACATGCGGTTCATGTTGATAATGTGTGATGTCAATGGCCAATCTCCACCAATTCTCTTCAACATGCAGTTCCCCTTTTTCATGTCTAGCCGGTGCAGGGTCGATTGATTGGCATTCCCTACATTGTTCACCCAACTTTTGGACGTCTAGCATTGTGACGTGCGGGTTTACTTTTCTTGCCAGAACTTGTGACGGAACTAAGGTAATAGTTACCTTTAGTTCGAATTCTCGAACTAAGTCTCCCAGCGCTCCAAGTCTACGCTTGATAAGCATCTCCGTTGCTCCTTTTCTTTTGATCCGCTTATCACCAGACAACTCCGATTTAATCCACGACACAACTGTTGCAGAGTCGGTTTTAACGTTCACTATCTGTAGCCTCCATTTTAGAGCCAGATTGATGCCTTTCATCACAGCATCGAGTTCCGCAACATTGATATGGGCACTATCATCCTTTTTACGTAGCCAAGCAGCATCTTCAACAGCCACTTCCAATAATACCCCTTATGCTACACTGCTAGCATCAGTCCATATCACCCCTTCATGGCCCTCCTTTACATGCCATTCTCCTCTCACAGGGTCCATTTTTTCACTTCTGCAATGACTTCTTGTATCATGAGAAGCACTTCTTGATGAACTGCATCTTCCCAACTGTCTGTCCCAGTCTGCCTTTTAATAAAACTGCACGCAGTTCGCAGCCATCCAGCTATTGGGTAGTGGCCAACGAGCTTTCCACATATAGAGCAAAGCTCTGTCTTGGCTAGCTCAACCTTGGCTTCAGGGATCTCATTTCCTCGCCCAAACATCTTTTCCTGCCTTATTGTTCTGTAGTCGAAATCCCAAAGCCATTCCGTTTTTCAGTAACTCAGGCGGTTTTGTCGTCAGTCCATATGTTTTGATATGCTCTCTCACCCTTTCCGCAGTCACATCTGTTTCGTCCACTAGTACATCGTCGATGTAAGAGAAGGTGCCTATCTTCACTGCATCGTCTTTTGCCAACACTGTCTTAAGAACTGCCGTCATTATCTTTGGTGCGGAGTTCAGACCAAATCCTAATCTGGTCAGACATTATATTTGAGCTTTGTACTCTACCAATTGATATTTCCACAATTTCTCATCCACATGAAGTTGGAGGTAGGCTGACTTCAGATCCACAATTTTAGTTGCCTGCTTCATCCTCCTCCATTTTCTTACGATTCCGTCCTTTGTGTGACAAGCGACAAACTTGTTCAGCTCACGGAAATCCAACACTGGCCTAACTTTCCTCTTAATAGGTTGGACCACAGCCATGAGTGGCAAACTTCCTTTAACTTTCCCCGACCAAGGCATTAATATTCCTTCATCTATCCATCGCTCAACTTCTTTTTCAAACTGCGGCTCCGCAGCTCCTTTCAGTGTGCTTTTGTAGCAACTGACCCGATTCGTCAATACAGGTGGCTCCGCGGTCCATCACCATTCTACCATCCATTTTTCGCCATCGAAGCAGGCTCGAAAGTTATCATCCTCAATCAGACATGGTCGGGTTTTCGACGGTTGGTTGGTATCACCCCTGGTTACACTTCCTGTTATGCCCGGTGCACTCTGATTACCAAACTTCACCTGGCCTTTAGCAATAGTAGCTCCTCCCAGTAGGTCTATCGCGCCAGGCCCAGCACCACATCAATTCCTGCAACCAGTCTATCCAGCATGATCACTCTTAGTCGCAATGGCATATTCCTTACTACAATCTCTACATCGGCCTCTCCACAGCATTTCACTTCTCTGCCATCCACCGCTCTAACGTTGCTGGTTCCATTCCAAGAGTTGGCGACGCTCGTAGTAAAAAGTGTTGTTGTACATCCAGTATCAACAAGAGCCCTAGCCCTCTTTCCATTGATGGTGATCACTAACTGTGGCAACAAACTCTCATACGCCTGTTCAGTATAAAAGGGGTGACTACTGGCGCAATAGCACTCCTTTACTCATTTCCCGGAAGCGAAGGGCAATTCCTGCTAATGTGCCCTACTTTGCCACACCGAAAACAGATAATGTCTTGTCGTGGCTCCCTAGAGTCTCTCATAAGGTGTGGTCCTTGACATCGAAAGCATTTACCGGTAACTCCACGGCCTTGCTTCATCACTGGTCGCTCCTTTCTGCTTGCCACAGCAGCCGCGATTGCCCCCAGCTCACCGGGCTGTTTCGCCAAAACTCTAGCATGCCTTAGAATCTCCTCCACCTCCATGGTTTCAATATCAGTAAGTCGTTGCAGTTCCATGAAGATGCGATCAGGGAAACCAGTTACAAGCGCCAGCTGTACAGTCTACTCAAGGCTGCGTCCCCCATATCTAGCCAATCCTGCTAGTCGCCTTATCTCTGCCACGTACACGTCCACAGTAAATGGCCTCAGGATATCGCTGCTCAATCTTACTCGGTCACCCATTTTTGTAACTGCGCCGAAATAGATTGACGTTAAATTTGAACTCAACCTCAGATCAAAAGTCTCAAACTCAAATTAAACTGTTCTCTTCTCTCTGTACTTTCCACACTGACGCCCAAAATAAAGAAGACGGCTCTTTTATAGAGAGACCCAACCACATCTCATTTGCATACCCCTCCCCGCTTTCGTCACATCACGTGATTTTCAGTCCATAAATACCAGGGGGCGGCCATTTTTATTTTCTCTTTTTTCTTTCCTAATACGAGCCGCACGATGCATGAGGTAAGGTTCTTTACTTTTAACCACAGGTATACTTAGCGATAATGAACAGCGTTGAAGAAACCGGAACGGCGTGGACGAAACCGGAAGTATTTACACTCAATGTCCTCGGCCCAAAACGTAAAGTGACGGAAAGTGACGGTGTCGAAAAAAAGTTGTTTTTTTTTAATATGGTAATATTTTTTAATTTTTAATATTTAAAAACACAGTTAGGTTAGATACAGTAGTTGTTTCAAAATATGTTTACAAACGGACTTATAAATTTCTAGTCCATCGACTTTGAACAAACCAGACGATTCATATATATATATATATATATATATATATATATATTTTACAGAAAGTTTTTAGATGGGACACGTCATTGGAACCGTCGGTTCGAAGAGAAAAAAGTCCTATGGTGAAAGGTGAGTGGCGACGTGTACAGGCTTAGCTAGAAGTGCATAGCTGCAAATCTACATATAGGCGGCCAGTGATTTATCTAACATCGTCGACTAAATCGCTTACAGGGTGGAAGCAACTTCGGTGGATGATCTGGCGGCTGAGCAGCCTGTTTTATTTAGGGATACACTACTCACCCATGAATTTGGGAAGGGTCTAGAAAAGGTGACCTATAAATTGTCTACCCTTTTATTAGCTGGTCGGCTTCCTGCGGTCGGCGGCTGCTCTATATATGCAGGAGAAACAAGATAAAGTTGAAGAAAAATAATAAACAAGAAAAATCAAAATTTTATCAGTAGAGGAATAACCTAACTGTTGCTATGTGGAATGTGAGAACTTTGCTAGGTGTCCTGGATAGTGAAAGATCTGAGTGTAGGACAGCTATTGTTACAAGAGAGCTCGCTAGATACAGCATAGGCATTGCGGCATTGTCTAAAACACGATTGAGTGGTGAGGATCAATTGGTGGAAGTGGGCTCGGGATACACCTTTTTGGGGGAAAGGAAAACCATGGGGGCTGAGACGAGAAGGTGGAATTGGCTTTGCAGTGCGTTCTGATTTGGTGAAGAGGATTGAACAGCCAATCTGTGTAAGTGACAGAATTATGATGATGCGCTTCCCTCTTGCACACAGTAGGTATATGACAATTTTATTTGTGTATGCCTCTACCATGGGTCATGATACAGACCCCATCACAGCGTTTACCGAGATCTCATTCGTACCATTTCCTCCATTCCTTTATCTGAGAAGATCTTACTCATGGGTGATTTAAATGCAAGGGTTGGCAAGAATCATCACACCTGGGACTTACTCGGCCGGTTTGATGTAGGTAGGGTCAACAGTAATGGGCTGCATCTTCTCCATCTATGCACTCAGTTTGACCTTGCTATCTGTAACACTTTCTTCAGCCACAAGGAGGTCCATAGGTTTACTTGGACCCATCCTCGTTCAAAACAAGGTCACTTGATTGTTTACATTATTTTCAGGAAGAAATATCTGCAGGACGTCTGAATGCGGCACAGATCACTTTTTGGTACGTGGGAAGTTGAACATCTGTATAAGGAGGAAATGTAGGTCGGGTGGTGTTAAGATTCCCAGGCGGATTGACGTGTCCAAGCTGGATGATCCAAGTGTACGTGAAAAGCTTCGATCCCTTGTTAATTCTACTGATTTTGATGGGTCATCGGCGCATTTAAAAAATACACTCTATGAAATAAGTATAGATGTTCTTGGCTTCCGCAAATCTAAACATAAGGATTGGTTTCACGATAATGATTCTGAAATTACTCAACTCTTAAGTGCTAAAAATGAGTTGCATCATAAAATGTTGTCTGCCTCTCATAGAGGTCGAGAGTCCCTCCAACAGTCACTTAAAGCAAGCAAGGGTCTTCTCCAAAAGTGACTCCGACAAATGAAGAATAAGTGGTGAGATAAACTTGCCAACAAAATCCAGATAAAGACTTCAAACGCATGTACCATTTGCTTAAAAAGGCTTTTGGTCCTAAAACACTATCTACATTTCCCCTACTCTCAAGTGAATGAATTGCCCTTATAAAGGATCCTAACAAGATTCTCCTTCGTTGGATGAGCATTATTCTGATCTCCTTGATAACCCCTCTAATGTTGATGATGACGTCATCAATGAATTTTTATCACAACAGAAGCTTATCCATGAAATTTCTGTTCCCATCTGAGAATGAAATTCGAGATGCAATCAAGGAAGTGAACGTTGAGAGGGCTCCAGGGTTTGATGGTATTTCTATGGAAATCCTCTTACATGGGGATGATAAGCTTGTTAATGAAATTCTTCATCTTATCACTGATGTCTGGAAGGGTGTTCCCGTT
The DNA here is from genome assembly GCF_053919585.1 of Euprymna scolopes. NCBI lineage: Eukaryota > Metazoa > Mollusca > Cephalopoda > Sepiida > Sepiolidae > Euprymna > Euprymna scolopes. The sequence goes on from NC_136521.1 coordinate 27,903,439, forward strand.
CATCAGGATTTGGTTGATGCAATTCTTATATCACTGTACAAGGGAAAGGGGTCCAGGACCGGCCGTGGAAGTTATCGTGGGATAAGTTTATTGGAAGCAGTTGGCAAAGTATTTTCCAGAGTTCTACTCAATAGATTGTTAAAGTATATTTGTCCATCCGTCATTCCAAAAAAGTTAAGGTGGCTTTCGTCCAGGCAGAGGAACCACAGACATGATCTCTGCTCGGCAGTAGTAGGATAAATGTACTGAACACCGTGTTCCGCTTTATCAAGATTTTGTTGATTTGACCAAGGCTTTCGATACGGTGAACAGAAGTGCCCTTTGGATAATTCTGTGGAAGTTGGGATGCCCACCTAAATTTCTACGATTACTCAGGGAGCTCCACACTAATATGAAGGCTCGCCTGAACTTCAATGGATGCCTATCAGAACCCATCTATGTTGACAATGGTGTGAAGCAGGGTTATATCCCAGCACCTACACTTTTTTCTATTTATTTTGCAACTATGCTTTCCTATGCCTTTAGGGAATGTTTTCTGGAGATTTGTGTGCGTTTCAGAACCGTCGTTTTCATGCTTCTACAAGGACCATTCAGTACCTGGTTCGTGAATTGCTTTATGCGGATGACGCCGATCTCGTAGCCCATAGTGAGAGGGATATGCAGGGTATCATGGATCTGTTTTCAGGGACCTGTGTGTCTTTTGGGCTTACTATTAGTCTTAAGAATAAGGTCATGTTCACACCCGCACTCGGTGCTTTGTATGTGGAACCAAATATTTTTGTCAACAACCAGAGACTTGCCGTGGTTGACACATTTGTATATTTGGGTATTACTCTTGCCAGAGACGGAACCCTGGATGCTGTGGTCAACTATAGGATACAGCGTGCCACTAAGGCTTTTGGTGGCTTAGAGAAGCGAGTGTGGTCTGACAGGGATATAACTCTTCATACAAAGATCAGTGTCTATCACTCTTGTATTTTACCATCCTTGCTTTACGCTTCTGAGGTCTGGACAACTTATGGTAGACACATAAAAGTCATGGATAGAGTGCACCAGAAATTCTTGAGACACATTCTGGGCATCAGGTGGAGCTCTTTTATACCTGATATGGATGTTCTCATGCGAGCTGACGTATCTTGTATCGATAAATTAATTATACGCAACCAGATGAGGTGGGTTGGACATCTGACAAGGATGGACGACGAGAGATTGCCAAATTTCATTTTCAAAGTTCATTTTAAATATAGCATAAATAGATTCGACAATTCGCTTCCCTGCATTTCGTATTCTTTAAAACTTCACGAAACCAACTGTAGAACAAGAGTGACCTTTAAAAAGTCTAATTTTAAAACTTTTTGAACGCTGAACTGAATCTAAAGCGAAGAATATCTTTAATATTTTGCATTGAAGTTGCTCAGCACCAAACCTCTTCATGCTAAGAAAGGTTTTCGGAATAGACACCCCCCCAACTTCCTCATGTTTAGAACGGCTTTCGGAATGGTCACCGGCAACATTTCCATGTTAAAAACAGCTTTCAGAAGAGAAACCCCATTTAAGATTCGTTCATGCAGTTATAGTTTCGGACGATGAAGACAAAAATTAAAAACGAAAGTTCGTCTTCTTTACTAATATTCGTTTATTTAGAAAACGAAAAATTATGATTATGAGAGTTCTAGAATATTTTCATTTGGTTTAATATTCAGAAAAATATTGATTCGTGTTAAGGTAGAAGCCATGTTGGTGAAGATGTGAAGTGTTGGTTTTTAGTATGTATGTGTGCAATCCGGAATAACAGATTTTTACGTTTTAAACCAATGAGAATACCCGGAATGTAAGTTGTATATATATATATATATATATATATATATATATATATATATATATATATATATATAGGACTAAATTGCTATTTTATACTGAATTAATATTTTTTACTGAATTAATATTTTATACTCAATTAATTATTTATACTGAATTATTATTTCATACTAAATTAATATTTTTGCCGAGTTAATATATTATATTAACTTAATATTTATACTATATTATAAGTTTATACTGAATTAATATTTCATATTAAATTACTATTTATACTGAATTATATTTTATACTTAATTAATGTTTTATACTGAACTAAGATTTCATACTTAATGTTTTATACTAAATAAATACTTTATAATGAATTGGTATTTTATGCTGATTAACATTTTTTACTGAAGTAATATTTTTACTGAATTAATATTTGTTTACTGAGTTAATATTTCATACTAAATTGATATTTATACTGAATTAAAATTTTATACTGAATAATTATTTCAAACTGAATTAATATTTTATACTGAATTAATATTTAATACCGCATTGATATTTTATACTTAATAAACTAAATTAATATTTTATACGTAATTAATATTTTCACTTAATTAATATTTTATACTGAATTAATATTTTATACTGAATTTAATATTCATACTTAATTAATATGTTATGCTGAATTAATATTTTATTCTGCATTAATATTTTATACGGAATAAATATTTTATACTTAATTAATGCTTTATACTGAATTAATATTTTATTCTGAAATAATATTGTATACTGAATTAATATGTTTCACCGAATTAATTCTTTTTACTGACTTACTATTTTAACTAAAATTATTTTATTCAAAATTATTAATTTAGACGAACTTTTATTTCATGCAGAACTAATATTTTATACTGAATTAATTTTTTTACTGAATTAAACATTTTTACTAAATAGTTATTTTCTACTAAATTAATATTGTATACTAAAGTAATATTATATACTAAATTAATATTTTATACTGAATTCATATTTTGTACCGAATTAATATTTTATACTGAAATTATATTTTATACCGAACTAACATTTTATACTGATTTAATATTTTGTTACTGGATGAATATTTTATACTGAATTAATATTTTTCTCATAATGTGAGTCAATCATTATTGATGTTTTTTTCATTAGAGGGATTGACTTATGTTTTTTGTTTGAAGAAGAGAATTTTCCCTCCAAATATCAAAAGATTTTCATCATCCTAGTATTTTTTCAATATCCGCAGTATGTTATTACTAATCTACCAACATTGAATGTGAAAAATAAATGAATCATTTTGAAGATAAAGATCACAAATATTGTCTTCGGTTATTTGCTTTTATTCATCATTTCTTTCACTGTTTCGGGTTTCTCCATTGCTTTAAGACTTAATAGATATCCATATAGTTATTATTTTTGTAGTATTTTCAGAAATGCTTAAAGCACACCCTTTTTACTTTTATGTATATACATATATATATATACATATATATATATATATATATAAGTGTGTGTGTGTATGTGTGTGTGTAAATTTGTGTATGTATTTATCATCGTGCTATGTCATAAACAAAATAAATGTTTGTCCATTAATGCACATTGATAGAGTTATTGTTGTTCCCATTCTAAATGAACAGTAATCGATCGGCCATAACCGAGTCGGCAGAAAGGGGTAGAGAGCGTCAAAATGAAAGCTTTCGTCCATTACCGAACATACCTAATAATTCTAGCTTTTCCCTTAACAATACACCGACATAATTACAGCTCTATGTACTCAATATTTACAATCACGTGAAAAATGTGTCTCGAAGCGAGAAAATGGCGTATTAAGATGTTTGTATTATGTCGAACGGAACCGCTGTGAGTTTCTTGTAAACACAAAAATCAAGCATTTTAATTAATAGTGAATTTCAATAAACAGAGAGTAAATAAGATTATGCATCAGTTAAAGGGAAACATGTGGTTAACAGCGTTCAGTGAATTTAATCGATAATGTAAATTAACAAATATTAAAGGATTTGTCTAAGTGCAATCCTATGTCTATGTACGATATGTATGACATAGATACGTTCAAACCTACGTCTATGTACAATATAGATACGTCTTATCGTGTGTCTCTGTGCAATATAGATACGTATCATCGTGTATCTATGTACGAGATCGATACGCCCAATCGTGTGTCTGTGTACAAGATAGATACGTTCAATCGTGTGTCCATGTAAAATATAGATATGTCCATGTACAATATAGATACGTCTAATCATGTGTCCATGCAAGAGATAGCTATGTCCAATCGTGTGCCCATATACAAGATAGGTACGTCCAATCGTGTGTCTACGTACGAGATAGGTATGTCCAAGGGTGGAATACTGTTGGCAAATTTTTAGTAGTGTCTAACAAACATTCGTTTCATATATTTAAGATCCAAATCCCTGTATATTAATTTCGAAACCTATGTTCAACACTTCTAAAAGCGTGTTTCGAATAACTGTGTTTAAATTACATTCATTTCCAAAGAATTCTTAAATACGTAGTCCCCAAAAATACGATAGCAAATAATTTCACTTTCTATCCATTAAGTTCGCTCACTCGCTTCACTTCACCGCTTGCATGTTTTGTTTTGCGACACTTTTCATTTTGCATGGTGGTTGAATTTTCTATAACAAAAATGGTACAAAGTAATATTTTTTAACTGGCAGAACAGAACTTTCACAACGTCATCACGCGAGGTTTTATATTTCTTGTTAAAAATTGCCCCCCCCCCAATTGTTCTTTGTATAATAATATCCCGCGTTTAGCTTCGAATTGTGATGACCCAATCTGATGACGAAATGGAGTTATATGTAACTTTTTTCTACCATTTTTTTAATATATTTATTTGCTATTCTTTCCAATGTTGAACTTTTACTATCGAAATAAATTTGCTTTGTTAACTTTATAATTTTTGCTGGATCTATTCTATATATATCATTAGTGAACATTTCAAATCCAAATTATATTTATTTTTTGTTTCATTTGTATATATATATATATATATATATATATATATATATATATATATATATATATATATATATATATATATATATATATATATATAGTCATCCACATACAGTACTGTTTCGCTGTTTCACAGCTCATCAATGCGGCTAGACAAGCCAGGATTAAAACCTGACCGCCTGTACGACAGTCAAGGCTCCTAACCATTATATATATATATATATATATATATATATATATATATATATATATATATATATATATATATATATATATATATACTAGTATGCCAGGGTGTTTAGAGGTATGTATTGAGCAAAAAAAAATAATAATAAGTGGTAGTAGAAAGGTAGGTTCGAACCCGTACCGAGAAGGAAAAGAACCTGACGTCTTTGCTGTTACGATCGCCGCCAAACCTGAAGTGACGTAGGTTTAAATTAAGGCTAGACAATCGAAAAGAGGGGATGCCTTTCGAAAATCTAGGTGAAAAAAAAAATTACCCCGCCCAGTAAAGGATGAAAAAATTAATGTTTTTAGCCAATTTTTCGGTATTTGTCGTCTGAAGGACGACTTTTTTTCAATCTTATTTCGAAGCCGATCGAGTAGTCATTTGAAAACTCTCGAATCGGTCTCTATTGCACGCCTTAACCCCCCCCTCTGTAGGCAGAAACGGTTTGTGAAGACCCTGGACGTTTTTTGGCGAATTGTAGAGATATTTTAGATGTTTCCCCACCCCCTTTTTCCTCAATTTGTTTTCTCTCCCCGTATATTTATATGCGGATTATCATTTCCCATTCGTGATAGTTTTTTTTTCATACTTATTATATATATATATATATATATATATATATATATATATACATACAGACACACACGTTAATCAATTTTATTTCATCTTTCCCCCCACCGTTTTCCTGTACATATATTTATTTAATTGTAAATTAATCCATCCTATGTTCATTATTAATTTTAATTTCAACCCCATATTTTCATCTTTAAAAAAGTTCGAAAATGCCATCGCTTGCGCTTGATGAGGATTGCGAAAAACGTCTAGGGCGTAAAAAATTTCTTTTTTTTAATATCTGTCACACACACACACACACACACACACACACACACACACACACACACACACACACACACACACACACACACACACACATATATATATAAAATAAAATAAAAATGCTTATGAAAACAAGGTTGCTAACTGATACCACAATGATGACGCATTGTTGAGTATTATAAGTTTGTATTCCCTGTTCCTTTTCGTTTCTTCTTTTTCTTTTTCTTTATAATTTAACTCTCCCACCATCTCCTTTTTAAATTTTAAGCTAAGATTTCATTTGGATACCTTTTTCATTTGTGCAATTTACAAATATGATGCATAAGCAATTTCTTTTCTTTTATTTATTTCATTTCATTTTGCTTTGTCTGTCTCCAGAAACTGTTTTAATTCACAAATTGAAATTAATTTGAAGTTTATTTTGAAACTTATATATTTAAAAAAAAAAATTAAATAAATATATAAAGAAATTATATGTCTATTAAAAAACATCTTCACCGGACTTATATAATAAAATATTTACTGGACTCATCATCTAACCAAAGGAGAAACCAAGGAATTATGCCTACTTCGGATTGTTACCTTTGAGCCGTGGAAGAATCATGATACGCATTGGACCCCTTTATCTCACTGCTACCAAAGACTCTCTCTCACTTCGGAATTTTTCATACAATTTGGATATGAAATTCAATATCCTTTTCATTTTAAACCAATATATAATTTCCCTTATTCTATGATTTAAAAACGTTAACAACATTTAATTATGATTTTCTATGTTTATTGTATTTAGAAAATTAGATATAAATCATTTAGATTTATTTACGACTAGCATTTAAGCTCGGCATTGCCCGGGTATTTGGAGGTGTATGTTGAGCAAAAAAAAAAAAAAAAAAAAAGCGGTAAATTTTTTTAATTTGACCCCTGGTATGACGCCTTAACGTTTATCGTTTTGGGCTCAAATTAAGCTATTAAGTTAGATCCATGTCCAATGAACCTATATCTAAAATTTCAAGGTTTTAAAGCCAAAATTGTCGGGGGAGTTTGGTAGAATTCTCAAAAGTCAAAACGATGAACTTTGACCCCTTAACAGTCAAATGTCTGTCCGAAAACCGATCACATCGATTTGCCAAAATATCATTATCCTATATATCAAATTTCGAGTCTGTAGACTTAAAATTTACAGAGTTATTGCGTAGGAAAATGTACACAGACACACAGCCACGTTCACTTTTTTTATATATACTAGCATTTAAGCCCCGCGTTGCCTGTGTGTTTTGATGTATCTGTTGAGCCTGCAAAAAAGTGGTAGTAGGAAGGCCGGCTCGAACCCGTACCGCGAAGGAGGAAAAGAATGGGGGGGGGGGGAAATAACGTCTGCCTTGTTAGGACCACCGCTTAACCGGAAGTGACTTATGTTTAAATTAAGGCTAGACAATCGAAAGTAGAGGATGACTTTAAAAATATCGGCGGAAAAAGCGACCCCCTCTGTAGAAAAGTGCCCAGTTGATGGTGAAGATATTAATGTTTTTAGCTAATTTTTCGATATTTGTCGTCTAAAAGGTCGAACTTCAAAACGGTATTGATCTTAGTAAAATCCGTCGCCTCCACCGAAAGTTTTAGGCAGACATGCAAACATACATACATACATTTATATATTTGTTGTGTATGTATCAATAACAATACGGAGACGAAAAGATAATACATATTTAAAAAGGTGCAGTTATACTGCAGTTGGAAGATTGTCCGGCAGAGGGCGTGTTAAAGTCTTTCATGGAGCAACCGACACATGCGTCTTGCCTATCCGGCGTTTGAACACAGCTCCCCAGTCTTGCTGACTTGATACCTTTATCTATATCTTTTCACCCACGTATGCTAATTAGTGAGCGTCTCCACAACAATATTGGTAACTACAAATTTTCGAGCCAAACCAATTAAAAAGCTTGCCCTATCTCTGAATACCCTTTATGTAAAATTTCAAATGTTTAGACCAGAAATTGTCTGAGTAATTTAGTAGAGACCGCAGAGGTTAATTTTTTTAAACTTTGACCCATATTCTGACCCCTTTACATTTATTGTTTTGGGCTCAAATTAAGTTATTAAATTGGATCCATGTCCAGGGAACCTATATCTAAAATTTCAAGTGCGTAGACCCAAAATTATCGGATGAGTTTGGTAGAGTTCTCAAAGGTGAAATAGTTGAACTTTGACCCCTTATCAGCGAAATTTCTGACCGAAAACCGATCACAAAGATTTTCCCAAATCTCCATACCCTGTATATCAAATTTCGAGTCTGTAGACTTTAAATTGAGGAAATGTACACACACACAAACAGACAGACAGACACACAGACACGTCGTTTTTATAGATATACTAGCATATCAGCCCGGCACTGCCCGGGTTTTTGGTGGTGTATGTTGTGCAAAAAAAAGTGGTCAATTTTTTTAACTTTGACCCTTACTATTAGCCCTTAACATTTATTGTTTGGGGCTCAAATCAAGTTATTAAATTAGATCCATGTGCATATCTAAAATTTCAATTGTTTAGACTCAAAATTGTCGGAGGAGTTTGGAGAGTTCTATATTTTATATTTATACTTTTTTATTTATATATTATAATTAGATTGCTATTATGTAATTTCTTGTCTAGATTTTATATTATATATTCATATTAAATTGATTTCTTCTGGCTTGCGCGTAGAAATATCGACTTTGGCATCTCTCTTGCATGTTATGGTCCCGCGGATCTTGTCAAGTCATCCATCTACAAAAAGTAAAACTATGTTACATCCTATTGGGGGAAGGAGACCTTATTTATCCTGGTCAGCAACTTTACTAAATGGTGACTCGAAAAAATAATCAGTTTTGCAAACCTAAATTTCTTAAGGAGTAATTAGGCCCTGCCTATCATCCGGCTTTCACATTTCTTTTTTGTCTATTTGCAGAGAGGCACACAGGATATCAGAGACACCCAATGCTAGGCCTTGTTTTCTGACCAGGACAATGAACTTCGCCCCCCATCCATTTCTTCTTTCCCTCTTTTTTTCTTATTCTCTTGAACAAATCAGCTCGGTGACGCTTGCTTGCTATGCGATTAGTTTGGGTCGGACAGACTGAGCGCGCATGTTTGACTATTTAGCTGGTTTTCTAACTGGCAATACAAGAGCATTAACTACAGTACAATACAGCGACGCTTAGAACGGCTGATCTGTCATCAGTTGTGTATCATCAGGTTGTAGTGCCATGTCGCGCACGGAAAAGGATCCTGCAGTTATCTTCGGTGGGTATTTTTGAGGCCTCAAACATCTAGACAAGATTAAACTAATAATAATCTAATTATGTGTGAATATTTGATATCAAATTCACCTATATCAATCGATCCATTCTACCCTCATACTAAATAAGAAAAAAATCGAATGCAATGACATCCGCTTCTGGCATAATGGGGTGGGGGTGGGGAAAGGGGTTATATTACAAATGTACTATTGCAGTGATTTATCAACTCTATTAAGTAACCCCCAACCTTTCTTTAAAAGAGAAACAATGATCAAATACAATGCGCATGTTGAGAAAACAAGGGAAACAAGGGCCGGCAGCAGAGAGTTAAGATGAAGCAGACGCGACACACCTTTAATTTTTATTTTTAGTGAAACTGGTGCTCCCGAACCTCATTCTTTTAATATTTTGACATATTTTCATTTTGAAAAAAAAAAAAAAGAAAGAAAATCTAGATATTTTTACGTTTTCCATAAGAGCTCTGCTGACTGGATTTAAGACTTTGGCAGGCCGGATCTGAACCATGGGTCCAACGTTGGAAACGCCTTTACTAGATAATGTATCCTTTACTAGATAATGTATCCTTTACTAGATAAGGATACTTTACTAGATAATGTATCCTTTACTAAAAAGAATAGACGTTCAAGACATGTAAAATTAATTCCTCGAAAAAAAAAAATTTTTGAATGACTTTAATATTGGAAAATGACGAAGTTTCAAATCAAGATATAATGCAATCAAACCTTATGTCTATAATTCTTATTCTAATTTTGATAAAAATCGATTTCATAATTTTGATAAAAATCGATTTCATAATTTTGATAAAAACTGATTTCATAATTCTTATAAGAATTGATTTCATAATTGTTATAAAACTTGATTCCATAACTTTGATACTCACAAAAACATTTAAATTATAATTTTAGTCTTAAGCTCACGGGTGTGTAAGAAAAATTGGATTAAATTTCATGTAAATCACAAATATTTGAATTTTAATGGATATTTCAACATTATTTTAATGGATATGTCAATATTATTTTAATGGATATATCAATATTATTATCCTAAAATCCCTTTAAAATACTTAAAATCAACTTGAATTTTGTTAAAGTTTACAACAAAAATCAGGTATCCGAATGTTCATATTTTAAAGGCGCCCTGTCCTCATCAATAACTTTGAGCTGGGAGCAGACATTCGGCCGTTCTTCCATAGAGGGTAACGTAAATATTCAAGATCACTTCTCTGAAAAAAATTGTACACGCGGGAGAAATGTTATCAAAATAAAATATTCTAAAAGTTTTAAAGGTTGTCTGGCACTCTAAAGCTTTTATGGAAAAAAGCACTAAAATATCTGGGGCCATTTCCATTCTCTTCCCACGAAAATGTTACACGTACAGTTTAAACTTCATAAAAATAGCAAATATGTGAGGTTTTAAGGTACACTTAGAGATTTGGATACTCTTTCATTCTTTCCGTGGTAAATTTTACATAAGAACACGATCTTATATTGTCTGTATATTTTGTTACCTTTTTTTACATAGGCATCACCACTTATCATGGCCCAGGGGCCACTCGAGGATAAGGGTTAAAAAGTGTACAGTAGTCAATTAGAAAATATAGTAATTGCCAGTAATGAAAATTCAGTAAATTTGTTAACTTAAGTGAAACGGCTTATCAAGAACTTGTTTACATTGGACTTGAAGACAATCAGAGTGTAGTCAGCTGGAAAGCAAGAAAATGGAAGACAGTTCCAAAGGCGTGCACTTCTAAGAAAGAAGCTTTGTTCATGGACTCTACGTTTAGGTTTAGGCACAGATAACGAGTGGGGGGATTATTGATAGTGTTTTCAGCTTGACGAGTGTTTCTTGTGAAGGTTTAGCGAGGGGGACCATAGATTGAAGCTCAGACGAGCACTTTCCATGAAAATAACGATAAAGCAGAGACAAACTCGCAACATCTTTTCTGTGAGAAAGAGGTTGCAGGGAAGAGAAATGGAGATCTCCCACAAGGCTACGAAGTCTATTTTGAACTATATCAAGGCAGGATAAGTCCTTTCTAGCAGCTCCTGCCCAGATGTGGCAACAATACTCCATCCTCGGACGAACTTGGCTCTTATATAGATAGAGAATTGCATCATCAGTGAGATATCTACTGAATCGATAGAAGGATCCCACCATTTTTCCATTTAAGATAAGGAGTAAAGGTCAAGCCCAGAAGCTTGTCAAAACATGAGGCCTCCCTAAGACGAGAGCCATTCATTTCGATTGATGCCAGATGGGGATCAGAGCTGTGATGATGTAAAGATAGAAGCTTGGTTTTAGATGCATTAAAAGTAACCAGCCACTCATTTCCTCATTGTACCATTTGCTCAACATCAGAGGAGAAAGAATCGGAGAGAACTTGATCGTTTACGGTCTTAGATGTGCTACCATAGATAGTCGTGTTATCAGCATAAATGTCTACGAATTATGTAAGGATGTGATTTGGAAGATCATTAATGTAAATCAGGAAGGAGTTGGGCCCAGGATGGAACCCTGAGGAACTCCAGCACTAATACTTCTGATTTCTTATATATGCATGAGTAATGTTTGTGTTTCCCTACAGAAATAGAGAACACACACATATCACGATGAATATACACACATTCCACATGCATATACACACATATACAAACACATTACATACAAATTTACACATATTACACATGCATATACGCACACACATACAGTTGTTTATGTTAGGTATAGGTGTACGTTTATATATTTGAATGTAGATGGGTCACTCTTAAACTAATTCACCGATTATTACGAAACATGAACGAATAGCAGCTAGTCGTGAAGGTGCATCATGTTGCCTTATATATAATTTAACATTTACACAAAGGGACAAAGAGCAAGTGAGAAGAATTCATAAAAATTCAAATACAACCAATTTACGCGGAATTTTAATAAATAAAGCATAAAAAATCAAAGAATAAATCTTATCTAAATTATAAATCCTTTGGAATATTTCAAACGCTTTTCAGAAGGGATGATAAATGCGCAACTTTCCATTTGAATATTTAAATATTGCAGATTTACATTAAATGTGATTTGCACTTATTATCAAGTAAGCGATATATTTCTTAATATCTCTTAAGATCAAGTGTTAATTCGTAGTCATGTTCTAGAACCAAACTGATTTTTATGAAAAGGGGAATAAAGGTTTTAGATATAAGGCTTAATAACATTATATGATTATTTAAATCTTCGTTAAGGGAGACAAACGTGGTGCGAAACTATTTTATTTATTTAATTTATTTAATCCGTCTTGGAGCGGGTAGTCTTCTAGCACATGCGCGTGAGCACACACACACACACACACACACACACACACACACACACACACACACACACACACACATATATATAAACAATATGACAATATATATATATATATATATATATATATATATATATATAATTTCACATAATTACACACACACACACACAGACACACCTAATATATGTTGTTTAATGCTTGGGATACAGTATAGATAGATGTACAGCCCCAATAGCATATTCTTATTTAGTAACGGATGCATTGATATGTATGTCAACTGCTAAATCAATTATTTTGAACAACAGAAGGTATTGACTCATTATGATATTAAGTCTCTGAAATTATTTTTAAACACGTCATTAGGAAAACGACACATTTTTACCAGAAGAATTGGAACAATAATGGAAACGATGTTCGTGAGTAAAGAATTGAGTGTCGCCCGCGGTTTAAAAATGATGAAAACAAAATCAGAAACAAGCGGTTCTTGACGATAGATCCAAGCATTTCGAGACGCCAGAAATGTCTCGTTCAACGAGAATATTAATTTTTAAATTTAATCTTTTCTCTGGCATATCATGTTTACTTTTCATCAAAAACAATTTGCATACCTGAAAATTTACATAAGAACATTTAAGTTCCCCCTTCACATTGCCACAATCTCTCCCGTATATAACTATTACTACAATTATTTTTTATACCCACAAACACTTGTGTTTCATCCCTTCGGGAATCATCAGTGCAATGAGTTTCAATTACAGCCGGTTGGGAGATTCGAAACCTGTCACGAAGCCATCGCTGACTCCATTAGCAAGGAACAAACCACACGGCCAGCGTTAACTGCGAGAAAATAAAGTTGAAATAAACATATATGTAAATGCCAAAATGACGAGAGTGATTATAACATCATGATCTGCGCATGTGAGCTGAATTGATTGACTTTAATTTCAACTTAGAGTGCTCAATAATAAGAACTGAGTTCTTAAAGGGGCTGACATAATTATTACTATAATTATTTTATATAATATATATTATTACTATAATTATTTTTAATATATATATACATATATATATATATATATGCATATATATATATGTATATATCTTTTCTATTTGCCGAACGGTCTTTTTGATTTCGGCAGGCTGATATATATAGAATGGCACCCAAAATTTGTTGTTCAGCCGTATTTTTCTCAAGCGCTTTCTATCCGTGCATCCGTTCATCGTCAAGAGCAATTGTTGTTGTTTTCTTTTCCTTTTTTTTACTTTGAGGCTTAATGTATTTATATGTTTTTTTTAAATTGACTATAAAGGTGGGTGCAGGATGGTTGGGGGCGAATTATTTTTATTTTATTTTATTTTTAGTCTTGATTTTTCTATTTTATTGTTTAGTAATTTAGTTTCATGTTAGTTATTAAATACTGTTAGTATATTTGTCCCGGTGTTAAAATAAAAGTAAAATAAAACTTTATTTCAACTGAAAGTGCTCAATACTAATAAACGAGTTTCTTAAAGGGGCTGACATAATTATTTACTAAAATAACTGAATACCTACAGACACTAGTGTTTCATCCTTTCGGGAGTCATCAATGCAGAGTGTCACGATTAATACCTGTCGACCGATTCAAACTCGGCAACGAAGCCATTTCTGACTCCATTAGAAAGGACTAAATCCATTCGGTCACCAATATATATAAATATCGTTTTTTGACGTTCGACTTCGTGTCAAAAAACGACATTATTTTTGCATAACCTAATACAACACAATACTTTTTAAAGGATCGTGGATTAACGCTAGATTGATTAGCTATTCAAAGATTTGCATAAATATAACTTTTTGCTCATACACAATATGAATAAAACTACCTTTTGTCAAATTAAACCTAAAACTTAATTTAGAGTTCGAATTTTGTTTATTTAAAAATTCGGATCAACATATGTGTGGAAGGATGTTCTTCTATGATCGTACACATGAAAGATGTGAACGGACTTTTCAGATTATAAAATAAAAGATTTTTTCAATATGTAAAACTAAGTAAAACAATGTTTTTCATTTAACTTATTAAGAGAGCACGGTTGATTGAATGAAAAAATATGCTTTTTTTTTTTCGCTATTTTAGAAGCACTTAAGTTAATGTAAGAGGATAAGTCATGTTTTCATTAAAACCCCGATAAAATGATATAACGTAATCAAACGTTTGTTTTTATTTTTAACGTTGTAATACTATTACGTTTTTGATGTTATCAGAATGAACAATGCAAAAACTATGTGGTTCCCCGGCTGATTTTGACTATTTTCCCCCAGCTGATTTTGGCTATTTTCCCCCGGCTGATTTTGGCTATTTTCCCCCAGCTGATTTTGGCTATTTTCCCCCGTCTGATTTTGGCTATTTTCCCCCAGCTGATTTTGGCTATTTTCCCCGGCTGATTTTGGCTATTTTCCCCCAGCTGATTTTGACTATTTTCCCCCAGCTGATTTTGGCTATTTTCCCCCGGCTGATTTTGACTATTTTCCCCGGCTGATTTTGGCTTTTCCCCGGCTGATTTTGGCTATTTTCCCCTGGCTGATTTTGGCTATTTTCCCCCGGCTGATTTTGGCTATTTTCCCCTGGTTGATTTTGGCTATTTTCCCCTGGTTGATTTTGGCTATTTTCCCCTGGCTGATTTTGACTATTTTCCCCTGGTTGATTTTGGCTATTTTCCCCTGGTTGATTTTGGCTATTTTCCCCTGGTTGATTTTGGCTATTTTCCCCTGGCTGATTTTGGCTATTTTCCCCGGCTGATTTTGGCTATTTTCCCCGGCTGATTTTGGCTATTTTCCCCTGGCTGATTTTGGCTATTTTCCCCTGGTTGATTTTGGCTATTTTCCCCGGCTGATTTTGGCTATTTTCCCCGGCTGATTTTGGCTATTTTCCCCGGCTGATTTTGGCTATTTTCCCCGGCTGATTTTGGCTATTTTCCCCTGGCTGATTTTGGCTATTTTCCCCTGGTTGATTTTGGCTATTTTCCCCTGGCTGATTTTGACTATTTTCCCCTGGTTGATTTTGGCTATTTTCCCCGGCTGATTTTGGCTATTTTCCCCGGCTGATTTTGGCTATTTTCCCCGGCTGATTTTGGCTATTTTCCCCTGGTCTGATATAAAACATCAGGGTAAAACAACCAAATAACACGTTTCATGACAAACGATTCATTTGAATTCGATACCATTCAAAACTCCTATTTAGACACAAGTATAAATTTTTGGAGAAAAATAATAATTAGCCCCCCCCCCCCCAAAAGGAGTTTTTTTTACCCCTAAAACACCCCGGGGCTCAATACCCACAATTTTCCCAGGGTAAAATGTTACGTTTCCAGATTTATAGTCATATGATCTTGCTTTTGGATAATTTTCAGCAAAATCTAAGGGTCGGAAAAGATTCTACCAAGATGAGAGCGGTAGTCCAAACAATCAAAATTAATACCAATTCTCATCTCAAAGAAATTTTTAAACAATTTATCTAACCGTAATGCATCAAATTTATAAAAATTTTGTTCAAATGAAAAAGAAATAAATTTAAAAACTTCAGAAAATCGAGAAATGCTGAGAATCTTTTATATTAAATGAAAAAAAAAATGAGTAATTTGCAGAATGGTCGCGTTAATTCCTATTTTAGTCACATAAATTCTATAGAGTGAAATGATTTTGGCATTTTTCCAAACAAATTATCTCTACTTAAACCATGTTTGTAATAATAATGAAAAATGATTAATTAAAAAGAGTAAGTTATAGCGGGTTTAGCACTTAAATGACACGAATTGGGATACGCAGTTGCCAGACTATTATTTTTTTTCAAGGCCAAATGTTTAGGAAAAAAAGAGGCCAAATTCAAAAAAGAAGCCAATAGCATGTACTGTTGCATTTAACAACTCACGCTGAAATATTAACGTGAATAATTAGAAACCTTTTATTTAACAGGGGGAAGGGTGTTTTGTAACTATTTTTTACTTTCACCTTACAATTCAATAAAAACGATATTGTAAAACTTGAAATTAACAGATAGCGCGGATCGTTAAATGAAAAAACACCAAATAACTTTTATTTTATCAAAATACAACCGTGAAAACATTTATTGTATCAAAATATAAGACACTTATGCATTATACGGGCGGAGCCATTTTGTTTCATTGAACGAGTGATAGGGGACGCAGCATTTCAGCCTAATTCAATAGTGAGTGCACGGGCGGGGTCATTTTGTTTTGTAGGGTTTCATTGAACGATCGATAGGGGGGTGCAACGTACCTGTTATTCGTGGTAACCCTGCGATGCATTATGAGGGTGCTGGCAATGGTCCTGTCATTATAACTTGAACCGGTAGAGAGAATGAGTTGTACTACGACGCATCTTCGATCTCGCTCGTTGAACAATGTGCGAATTTCAAACATAATAGAAGGCTCCTATCGCTCTTGGGATTTGTAAACAACTACCAACTAGTAGATGGTTAGAAACAAACAAACAAACAAACAAAAAGAACCGTTTTTCATCAAACGGAAATGAACTCATGTGGTCATTTCTAGGGCGACTATTTTATCGTTCCATCCTGCATTATTATTACATCTAGTTTTTATTTATTATTTTTGTAGAAGCCATAATTTAATTCGCTTAAGAGGTTTGTGGTCGTTTAAACAGGACCTATTCAGATTTCGTGTCAAACATTTATCACTTTTGCGTAGATCCAAGTATATCTTCTATTCTATTGCAAAAGTTTTATCTTTTCGATAGTGGAAGGCTGGTTTGGTATGTTGCAATCGTCATCTCCAAACGGTTAAAAGGACAATTATTGACGACGAGATTTAGTGAATGTTTTCACTGCTTACTTCTTTTATAAGGTTTAAAAATGGTATGAAAATGATTGTTTTTAGCACTTAGTCAACACTTATCAAGACCAAAAAGAGACTCGAGTATACGAGTACAAAAGACAGAAATAGTTATTAGCAGAAAGATGCAGAATACTCTAGAAGTATTAACATTGATTATATGAAGTGATCATTATTTATAGGACATTTTTTGACAATTTGATGAAACTAAATTTGAAGATGATCAAGTTGTAATAATCAGGAAAACCGTCTCGCGTTAATGTGGACCAGAAACGGTAATACCCTGGAAAGAATCTCTGTTCATGCAAAATATAGCTAATGCTAAACATACAGAAAGGAAAAAGAATAATCTATTTTCGATGTGGCAGAAAAAGCGAATTCCGCTAAGAATGTCTTGCAGAGAAAGACCAAAGATCGAAGCTCAGTCGAACATATTCCATGATAATAATGATAGAGTGGAGAGAGGCTAGCAACTTTTTTCTGTGAGAAAAGAGTTTTGGCATAAAATACCGTTTATGATTAATTAAAGTCCCTCATTAGGTAATAACAATTGCTATGTTGCTTAACCGAATAAAATCTAATAATTGCGAACAGTACACTTTATATGCAAAATTTAAAAGAAAAATCGAACGTTTTTATCGATTGATATCTTTCATATAACAATATCTCTTTACCAATCTAATATTAGCTCGTCAACCAAATTGGCCAACCAATAACTAAACGTAATCACATTGCCAAATTTTAATATAGGTCTTTATACTTTTTTAATTTCCGTAACATTCCATCATGAGTTATAGAGAAATTACATATTTTTTATCTGTAATAATGGAGCCGAATGGAGAGTCACACCAATAAAACACACGCATGCACACACGCACACACACACACATGTACAGCAATATATCGTGGTACTTCCACCACATATTATATCGTTGTACGTATTATATTGTTACACGTATATACCGTTACACATACCGTTACATATATAATACCGTTACACATATTATATCGTTGCATATACATATTGTTGTACATATATCGTTACACAAATATATATTTGCACACATATATCGTTGCACATATTGTTGCACATATTGTTGCACACATATTTTATTGTTTACCATATATCGTTGCACGTGTTATATATGTTACCGTTCTTTGCTTTATTTCCAATGCAACAGTTTTTATTCGCTTTTTTTCCACTGTGTTGTTTGATTTTGTACCTTTTTTGCACACGATTATCCTTTCAACCCTATTGCAAGAAATTTCACATCTTGTCTTAATTTCTTTATAGTATTTTCTATTGTTCGTTTTTACCATGGTTCATTTCATTTCTGACGGCCACCTCTTTTCAATCCATGTTTTTCTACGACTGAAAACCTTAATATGATCATTTTTTTCTTCGGTGGCATTTCACATACTTCATTTTTAAACTTACGTTGTCTTCCTGAACCTTCAGTTTTTATGTCTAGTTACATGATACTTTCTACCAAAATCTCTTTTCAATGGTTTAACAATCCTTCTCACTTATTTTCTTCCAGCAACTCATGATATTAACGATTACCTCGTATCTTGTTTTCGTCTCCGTTCCCTGCCGCCTCAACCACATTTTCCACTTGATTTCTTTTTGCCTTTCCCTCATAATTTTGCACGCATTCTTCGTTTGCGGCGTCATCCTCCATTATGTCTGTCTCCACCAGATTTTGTATGGCCTCCAATTCCAGTTCTGATAACCATGCTTTGCTCCCTATTGCTCTGTCCTATTCGTATACGCACTGTTCTGTTGATTCAAACGCTTCTCTAATCATACGTTGTCTGTAATGCTTGATAGTCTCCTCATTTTCAGTACAACGATTGTTTCTGAACAAGCACTCTATGATTACGTTGTTTGTCCCTTTGCTACACATTGTTTCAATTGCATCATGACGACCAGGTTCTCGCTGTTGTGCTAAGAACATATGCCGCATTCACGCATTCTTCTTCTTTTTCTTCTTCTTCTTCTTCTTCTTCTTCTTCTTCTTCTTCTTATTATTATTATTATTATTATTATTATTATTATTATCACAATTGGTCTTAGTGACTCTAACTCTAGATTTAACTTTGGATTGATTCCCAAAGTCTCACCGCCGATGGATGAACCGTAAGACAGCAGTGGTTTGAAATCAAAGTTTTCCTTCTCCTAGATCGTCAGTCTTACTTCTCATGGACGTAATGTTTGCTATAGATACTATTATGACATGTCTTCTTCAGAATTACCTGATCTATCCCCTGATTCTTTTGTTCCGGCTCATTTTACTCATTTGTCTAGTGGTCTTCAATTCGTTGTTTTGATACCTCATTGTAATGCAGTTTTTTTTTTATTCCAGTAATTTTTTTTTCGAGAACAGCAAGGTCGTGAGGCTCTCTTCTTGCTGACGGTTTCATCTTACCTACAACTTTGTTTATTTACGGCATCTCTTGTTTTTCGTATAATCATCTTTGTTCTTGCTAGCTTCTTACATCAAGTGACTTCACACCTTGTCCAAAGAGATTTCCATAAATAACGTTAAATTAATCTTTATTTTGTATGTCTATTTGTTATTTACATAAAAAGGTAAATATTTTGCGATTGCTATAAAAAATGTATTGTCCGATCTATCCAAAGAATGATTTCGTTAAATATTTTTTACTTTAACTTTTGCTAACGATGTTATTATCACTTGGCGTATATTTTCTAGCATTATTTCAGAAATCGATTCAGCGAAAATAGATAAATCTTTAATTTTTTTGTAAATCTATTGCCGTTGTACAATACACAACTTTTTTCCATAAATTTTGGAAATTGCGCCAATTTACCCCAAGCTGAATTGCCGATGATGTTAGGGTAAAACTTATTTCCTGTAAAAATGAAGTGCACGTGAGGACACCAGACGCCAGAACAAATGACGCAGAATCGTTGGCCAATCAGAAATAGCCTCAGGCGGGATGAGTCGGTGGATTTAACCGTGAAACCAATGTTTTCAGTTTGTATAAGGCCAAAGAGCTGTCATTGCAAATGAGACATCGGCCATCTTTGTTAGAGAGATCAGTTTGGCGCTGCTTCTGCCAAGTTAATTAATGGCCAACCATTTGAAAGTTTGGACAAGTCATTCAAAAAGTGGCGAAAGTGTCCATTTCGGCTCGAATGATAAACGTTCAATTCAAAGATTTCGTGGCTAAATTATATTAATATTAAAACAAATATAATCGAAGATTTGTCCATGAACACATTAAACCAAATTAGAAGAGCCTGTGGCTATTCCACGTATATGTAACAATTTTATCGATTCATCTACAGTTTATGTTTTATTTACGTTTAATTCAAATATTTAAAATCTCCATCGAGATAGAAACGCAAATAATCGACATGACGCTCTGTAATTTTGAGTAGGATAAAAGTGTAGTATCTGTGGTGTATACTATACTTCATTTATTCTGTATATCGAGTCAGTCAAATTACATCCTTCTAGACTAAGACCATTTTAATTTTTATCCCAATTATGTTCCGTTTTGAAGAGATGGAAATCCCTTTCCTATTAAAAGCCGACAAACTTAGTAGAAAACAGTTTGGCGGATGTAATGAAAAGAATTACTAACACCACTAATAAAAACATCTTGAAACTCCTCTTTCCCGAAAGATGTCATTTCTATATTCAATCAATTTAATGCACCAAGTCTACATTATTGTATGAATCTTTTTATAGAATTGCAACCATTTAAAGATTTCAGTTATGAAGACGGATAAGTTGCTTTCACTTTTTTGAAACATAAAAACAGATGTTCAGCATTATTAGAGTTTTGGCGCAAAATAATTTTCTCAACTGCGTCCGATTTTTTTATCACAGATTCGAAATTAAAATCTTATGTAAAAAGTAAAATCAATAAATATGGCGTCTAAAAGAACATTTCGTGCAGAAATCAATTGGCGGATATATGCCTAGTTTTTAATATTTCATTAATCGTATATTCAGTTGATACTTTTCTTGTACCATTTGTAGAAGAACTACGCTTCCATTAAAATTACACACACACACACACACACACATATATATATATATATGCATATATATTCCATAATAGATTATATTTTCCATAAATACAGCGAAACACGTGTAAGGCACATGGAAAATAACCATTCGCTATTAGAAAAATTAATAAAAAATGAAAGAAAGAAAGTTAAGATTGTTGATTGATTCTGTTCTTTACCCACGAGAATGTAATGCACACACACACGTGCGCACACATATATATGTATGTATCTACATACATACATACATGCATATATATGTGTGCGCACGTGTGTGTGTATATATGTATATATGTATGTGTGTGTTAAAGTTGAAGTATATTTGACATCAAATCGAAATAAAATCTATTCTTGTAATTTTCCAAGAATACTTTAAATGTGTAGTCACGCATGTAATGGTTCCTAATCGGAAGAAATCAAAATGGTGAATAGCTGGACCGGAAGTGAGGACAGCCATATTAAGAATTTCGCATCTTGATCATAGCAATTCACTTCCCTTTTGAAAAGTCGATTCTTTTTGCATAGAATCTCTATGTGTTCTATTTTTCTTTTTACTTGATTTTCTTTACCATCCACGATTTTGACTTTGCTATTCGCTAAACTTATCGAGGATCGTCTCCGTACTGAATGATAGATGGATGTTACAAAGCTGACATCCTAGTAAATGTCGATAGCTACGTATGTTCCAGCATTCATATACATACCTCATGTACGTATCTGTCCTTAACAGATGGAAAATGTGACACAAGTTTGAGAGGTGAAAATTGTAAAGACTGCATATAAGAGACGCATGCGCTCTCGTCCACAAAAATGGGCGAGCAACCCCGTCGGTATTTCCCGGTAGGCGATTAGCAATAAATTAATCCTTTTCTCAAAGAGAGAAAGTAAAATCTTGAAGGGCGAACTTTCTAGAAATGCACAGAACCATATTTCATCCTGACAATTGCAAAAACATCATCTACTAAAATATCGCAGGTTAAAATAACTGCCATGGATGCATCGTCGACTGATAGACACATTACCAGGCTAGACAATTAATTACACACTGCAAATGTAAAAGACTAAAATATCGCAGGTTCTGTTAAAATAATGTATCGTCGACTGATAGACACATTACCAGGCTAGACAATTAATTACACACTGCAAATGTAAAAGACTAAAATATCGCAGGTTCTGTTAAAATAATGTATCGTCGACTGATAGACACATTACCAGGCTAGACAATTAATTACACACTGCAAATGTAAAAGACTAAAATATCGCAGGTTCTGTTAAAATAATGTATCGTCGACTGATAGACACATTACCAGGCTAGACAATTAATTACACACTGCAAATGTAAAAGACTAAAATATCGCAGGTTCTGTTAAAATAATGTATCGTCGACTGATAGACACATTACCAGGCTAGACAATTAATTACACACTGCAAATGTAAAAGACTAAAATATCGCAGGTTCTGTTAAAATAATGTATCGTCGACTGATAGACACATTACCAGGCTAGACAATTAATTACACACTGCAAATGTAAAAGACTAAAATATCGCAGGTTCTGTTAAAATAACTGCCATGGATGCATCGTCGACTGATAGACACATTACCAGGCTAGACAATTAATTACACACTGCAAATGTAAAAGAGTAAAATATCGCAGGTTCTGTTAAAATAATGTATCGTCGACTGATAGACACATTACCAGGCTAGACAATTAATTACACACTGCAAATGTAAAAGACTAAAATATCGCAGGTTCTGTTAAAATAATGTATCGTCGACTGATAGACACATTACCAGGCTAGACAATTAATTACACACTGCAAATGTAAAAGACTAAAATATCGCAGGTTCTGTTAAAATAATGTATCGTCGACTGATAGACACATTACCAGGCTAGACAATTAATTACACACTGCAAATGTAAAAGACTAAAATATCGCAGGTTCTGTTAAAATAATGTATCGTCGACTGATAGACACATTACCAGGCTAGACAATTAATTACACACTGCAAATGTAAAAGACTAAAATATCGCAGGTTCTGTTAAAATAACTGCCATGGATGCATCGTCGACTGATAGACACATTACCAGGCTAGACAATTAATTACACACTGCAAATGTAAAAGACTAAAATATCGCAGGTTCTGTTAAAATAATGTATCGTCGACTGATAGACACATTACCAGGCTAGACAATTAATTACACACTGCAAATGTAAAAGACTAAAATATCGCAGGTTCTGTTAAAATAATGTATCGTCGACTGATAGACACATTACCAGGCTAGACAATTAATTACACACTGCAAATGTAAAAGACTAAAATATCGCAGGTTCTGTTAAAATAATGTATCGTCGACTGATAGACACATTACCAGGCTAGACAATTAATTACACACTGCAAATGTAAAAGAGTAAAATATCGCAGGTTCTGTTAAAATAATGTATCGTCGACTGATAGACACATTACCAGGCTAGACAATTAATTACACACTGCAAATGTAAAAGAGTAAAATATCGCAGGTTCTGTTAAAATAATGTATCGTCGACTGATAGACACATTACCAGGCTAGACAATTAATTACACACTGCAAATGTAAAAGACTAAAATATCGCAGGTTCTGTTAAAATAATGTATCGTCGACTGATAGACACATTACCAGGCTAGACAATTAATTACACACTGCAAATGTAAAAGACTAAAATATCGCAGGTTCTGTTAAAATAATGTATCGTCGACTGATAGACACATTACCAGGCTAGACAATTAATTACACACTGCAAATGTAAAAGACTAAAATATCGCAGGTTCTGTTAAAATAATGTATCGTCGACTGATAGACACATTACCAGGCTAGACAATTAATTACACACTGCAAATGTAAAAGACTAAAATATCGCAGGTTCTGTTAAAATAATGTATCGTCGACTGATAGACACATTACCAGGCTAGACAATTAATTACACACTGCAAATGTAAAAGACTAAAATATCGCAGGTTCTGTTAAAATAACTGCCATGGATGCATCGTCGACTGATAGACACATTACCAGGCTAGACAATTAATTACACACTGCAAATGTAAAAGAGTAAAATATCGCAGGTTCTGTTAAAATAATGTATCGTCGACTGATAGACACATTACCAGGCTAGACAATTAATTACACACTGCAAATGTAAAAGACTAAAATATCGCAGGTTCTGTTAAAATAATGTATCGTCGACTGATAGACACATTACCAGGCTAGACAATTAATTACACACTGCAAATGTAAAAGACTAAAATATCGCAGGTTCTGTTAAAATAATGTATCGTCGACTGATAGACACATTACCAGGCTAGACAATTAATTACACACTGCAAATGTAAAAGACTAAAATATCGCAGGTTCTGTTAAAATAATGTATCGTCGACTGATAGACACATTACCAGGCTAGACAATTAATTACACACTGCAAATGTAAAAGACTAAAATATCGCAGGTTCTGTTAAAATAACTGCCATGGATGCATCGTCGACTGATAGACACATTACCAGGCTAGACAATTAATTACACACTGCAAATGTAAAAGACTAAAATATCGCAGGTTCTGTTAAAATAATGTATCGTCGACTGATAGACACATTACCAGGCTAGACAATTAATTACACACTGCAAATGTAAAAGACTAAAATATCGCAGGTTCTGTTAAAATAATGTATCGTCGACTGATAGACACATTACCAGGCTAGACAATTAATTACACACTGCAAATGTAAAAGACTAAAATATCGCAGGTTCTGTTAAAATAATGTATCGTCGACTGATAGACACATTACCAGGCTAGACAATTAATTACACACTGCAAATGTAAAAGAGTAAAATATCGCAGGTTCTGTTAAAATAATGTATCGTCGACTGATAGACACATTACCAGGCTAGACAATTAATTACACACTGCAAATGTAAAAGAGTAAAATATCGCAGGTTCTGTTAAAATAATGTATCGTCGACTGATAGACACATTACCAGGCTAGACAATTAATTACACACTGCAAATGTAAAAGACTAAAATATCGCAGGTTCTGTTAAAATAATGTATCGTCGACTGATAGACACATTACCAGGCTAGACAATTAATTACACACTGCAAATGTAAAAGACTAAAATATCGCAGGTTCTGTTAAAATAATGTATCCTCGACTGATAGACACATTACCAGGCTAGACAATTAATTACACACTGCAAATGTAAAAGAGTAAAATATAACGCGCTTTAAAAATTCGTTGTTATATCCAAACGATCCAACGATCCAACAAACAACCAGAATTTTCATTTTAACTTTTCTTTCTCGTAAATATTTTCATGCCTACATGCTTATATGATGCAGGTGGACACATTCTTTTTTCTTAAACTGCTACATTTAAACCTAATACAGATTAAACAAAGCCGTTTTTCGTATAGAATGTATCTATGTAACAGATGAACACGATTTAAATTCAGTTTTCTTCCTGCAAATAACATGAATTGAAAAATTGTGTACTGCATTCATACTAAATCAAACATCGTAGATGAGAAATCCACAAAAAGATTTTTAATATCGTTTTCTATAATCAAATAATAATCAATAGAGAACCGACTCTATGATAATAAGTCGTTTTCTATAATCAAATAATAATCAATAGAGAACCGACTCTATGATAATAAGTCCAAAATTTTCAACAAATTAAATCCATAAATCAATAATGCAAAAACTTCGTTATTTATTTATAATTTTTTTGCTTTATTTTCCTGTATATGTGTAACATACTAGTGGGTAGTAATAATTAATCAAAGTGATTTATTTATTTTAATTATGAACTAATACTTAAAATATAATATCAAAAATTTTCTAAGGAAATAACTTAAATGAAACTATCATTTTTCAAAATATCAAACATATAGACTGCAAGTTATAGATTTAAAATGAATAAAATAAAATAAATTAATCGAGAAGTTGTTGCGGCATATATATATATATATATATATATATATATATATATATATATATGCAACAAAAACTTCTCGATTAATCTATTTATCATACATATACATATACATATATATATATATATATAAATTAACATAAAAACAAAAAAGAACACATTTAACCTAGATTTAAAATAGGTCAGGACACTTGATACCTACGCTCCCCGCCAAAACAGCACAAATAAAGGAACGGGTGAACCGGAAGTCAACTGGGCCTTTGTCCTGTAAGTGCCTGCTCATTGACTGATTAGGAAGGGTGCGGTGGAAACTAGAAAGCTGATTGGCTAACTAAACACAATAGAAGGTGTGTTTATAAAAACGCGAGACAACCACAAAATCCTCGCATAAACCTGATGAATCCTAGTGTGGATGAAACGCGGAATATTCTGTATAGCTTAATTGCCATATATATTTTATAACTTATTTATGTGTTAATTATGAATACGGTCTCGTTAATGCTTTAATGTTTGACCCATGCTAGATGAAAATGTCGATTTGTGTCTAAATCTGGACAAACGGAAACTGAA
Source organism: Euprymna scolopes (assembly GCF_053919585.1). Lineage (NCBI taxonomy): Eukaryota > Metazoa > Mollusca > Cephalopoda > Sepiida > Sepiolidae > Euprymna > Euprymna scolopes. The sequence goes on from NC_136521.1 coordinate 27,930,370, forward strand.
TTTGATAATGATTAGAAGAAACGGTAAAAAAATTCTACCACCAGAGAAAGAAGGGGGAGTAAAAAAGGACGAGAGATGAAGATGTGAGCATAGAATAGAAAAGTGATTGGATAGACGAAGGAAAATAAGAAGGCAAAAGAATGCAATATGCAAAAATAAGAAAATGAAAAGAAGACGAAGAAAGAGAAAAGCGAGATGAGTGGAAAAAAGAAAAAAAACGAAAAGAAAGACGAAAAGAAAAGGAATAAGCGATAAAGAGAGGAAGAAACAATCGGGATAATGTTATGAGTGAAGCCAACAATATGGCAGCAAAAGAAAGAAAAAAGGAGACGATTAAAAATTGAAAGAGAAAAAGATGAACAAAAGACAAAATCAAGCAAGAAGAAATAGAGAGACAACAACATGAGTAAAGTTGGACAATACAGACGCGAGTTGGGAAATGAGCGAAGAGAAAAAGAAAGAAGCGAACAAGAAAGACAAGTAAAGGACGAAACAAGATTAGCAAAGAAAACCGTGAGAAATAAGACGAGTCAGTATTTTTGAAGAACAGCGAATAATAATAATAATAATGATAATAACAATAATACTTGTAATAATAATAATAATGATAATAACTATAATACTTGTAATAATAATAATAATAATAATGATAATAACAACAATAAAAATAATCATATTCATCATCATTATCATCCTCATCATCATAATATGTGCTTAAGTGCATTTCAACATTAATATTGATTGACTGACAAGAAGAAATGCTTGTCTCTAGTATTTAACAATAATTGTTTTGATGAAAGGCTGCAGAATATATATATATATATATATATATATATATATATATATATATATATATATATATATATATATACACACACTAGCAGGCCGTCTGACCTAGTGATCATAAAATATGCATAAATATATTTTAATTCATGTAGATATCGTTCGTAGTTATTATTATAAAGAACAATAATCTCTGGATATTTGTTCAGTATTAGTAAGGATTTAAAAAATTTGTAAAAACATATGCATTTGGTAATATATCAAAATATATCAAAATATATCGAAATATATCAAACTATATCAAAATATACCAAAATATATTGAAATATATCGAAATATATCGAAATATATAAAAATATATCGAAATATATCGAAATATATCAAAATATATCAAAATATATCAAAATATATCGAAAAATATCAAAATATGTCGAAATATATAAAATATATCAAAATATATCGAAATATATCAAAATATATCGAAATATATCAAAATATATCGAAATATATAAAAATATATCGAAATATATCAAAATATACAAAAATATATCAAAATATATCAAAATATATCAAAATATATACAAATATATACAAAAATATATTGAAATATATCAAAATATATCAAAATATATCAAAATATATCAAAATATATCGAAATATATCGAATATATCAAAATATATCGAAATATATCAAAATATACCGAAATATATAAAAATATATCAAAATATATCGAAATATATCAAAATATATCGAAATATATCGAAATATATCAAAATATATCAAAATATATCAAAATATATCGAAATATATCAAAATATATCGAAATATATCGAAATATGTCAAAATATGTCAAAATATATCGAAATATATCAAAATATATCAAAATATATCGAAATATATCAAAATATATCGAAATATATCGAAATATATCGAAATATATCAAAATATATCAAAATATATCAAAATATATCGAAATATATCAAAATATATCAAACTATATCGAAATATATCAAAATATATCAAAATAGATCAAAATATATCAACATATATCAAAATATATCGAAATATATCGAAATATATCGAAATATATAAAAATATATCAAAATATATCGAAATATATCGACATATATCAGAATATATCGAAATACATCAAAATATATCAAAATATATCGAAATATATCAAAATATATCGAAATATATCGAAATACATCAAAATATATCAAAATATATCGAAATATATCAAAATATATCGAAATATATATAAATATATCGAAATATATAAAAATATATCAAAATATATCAAAATATATCGAAATACATCAAAATATATCAAAATATATCGAGATATATCAAAATATATCAAAATATATCGAAATATATCAAAATATACAAAAATATATCAAAATATTTCGAAATATATCGAAATATATCGAAATACATTTCAAATATATCGAAATACATCAAAATATATCAAAATATATCAAAATATATCGAAATATATCGAAATATATAAAAATATATCAAAATATATAAAAATATATCGAAATATATCGAAATATATCAAAATATATCAAAATATATCGAAATATATCAAAATATATCAAAATATATCGAAATATATCAAAATATATCAAAATATATCGAAATATATCAAAATGCATCAAAATATATCGACATTCGGTAATTGTTCAAATTACTGGATTACTTTTTTTGATTTACTTGGTTTATACTTTCAACCTTTATCTACCATTTACCATTATATGCTTCCTTATTATTTTAAATTTCCTTCTTTTTATTATTTTAGTTACATATTTACTTAAAACATATTATATAGTAAATTCTAAAGAAGATATCATACACAATAACTGAGATACTATACAAAGCTGTCTTAATAGGAATAAATTCTAGCTATCACGCCTAAAACCGGACAGAAATAAATTTATAAAGAAAAAATCTTCAGAATATATTGAGGGTGAAATGTAAATGTGTAAAGAGAATTCATAATTTAATATTAAAATTTCAGAATAATGCAATAAATAAATAAATCTTAAAATCTACAGGCAATAAAATTATTTATAAACTTAATGGGTTAAATAGAAGTAGTTTTAGTTTAAATAATCATTAAGGATAATAAAATTAAACACACGTAATTTCAACAGTACAAGAAAAGTACCCCCAAATACAAGTTAAGATCGAGTGGCACGCTAAGATGGAGGAAAATAAATGTAATCAAAAATGTTAAATTTTGAAAATAAATCAGAAACTTGAATTAGCATTGTAAATTTAATGTTAGATTTATAAGCTTAAAATTAAATGAGGATACTTAATATTTAAGTCAAAATATTTAAATGTGAATACACTTAACTTAAAGAAATTGGTGAATTAATTAAAAGTTAAAAATTAAAGTTATCTCCCTTACAACGTAAACAGAAAAAGAAATGGACCTAAAACATAATGCTCATATAAAGATAAAAATTTAAAAAACTAAATTAAAAATTTAAATTACTGACATAACTAGTATACAATAAAATGTATTGTTTTTTTAGATTGAATTTAAATTACAATTCCTTTTTAAGAAATAAAATAATTAATATCTATACTCCTATAAATTCGTTTCTCTTTTGTGTGTACTGATATTCATATTAAAAAAGCCTCTTTTCTATTTATTTAAAAAGAAAATACAATGTTCTTATATATGGGTCGTAGAATTGCATTCATTAGCAAAAGATCTAGCTAATTTGCATATTCTTTTAAATATTCATTTTAATTAATTCCCTATTAGTTTTTTTTCTGTTTTCTCATGGGATGATCACCTTTGGTTAACTATTACATGTAATTATATTCATGCAGATAGTCTACATGATTAATACTTGCATAATATTTGCGTAAAAAGTGTGCAATAAACATAAAATTGTTTCCATATATATTTATCTATACGTATATATTTTTGTTTTTAATCTATCTATCTATACAGCTATAAAAGTGAACGTGTCTCTGTGTCTGTGTGTGTGTGTCTGTGTACATTTCCCTACGCAATAACTCTGTTAATTTTTAGTCTACACTCGAAATTTGATATACAGGGTACTGAGATTTAGGAAAATCGATGTGATCGGTTTTCGGCCAGAAATTTGGCTGCTAAGGGGTCAAAGTTCAACGATTTGACCTTTGAGAACTCTACCAAACTCCTCCGACAATTTTGGGTCTAAACATTTGACATTTTAGATATTGGTTCCTTGGACATGGATCCAATTTAATAACTTAATTTGAGCCCAAGACAATAAATATTAAGGGGTCATAATAGGGGTCAAAGTTTAAAAAATTACCGTTTTTTATTTAGCTCAGCATACTCCTTCAAATACCCGGGCATATATATATATATATATATATATATATATATATATATATATATATATATATATATATATATATATATATATATATAATCGGGAATATAAACAGATGATACACAACTTTCATAAATAGAAGAAAATACAGTAGTGACGTATAAATGTAAACTAGATCTCGGAGATGCAATCCAGTATTTAGAAAACAAATCAATTAAATAAATAATTTAGTGAAGAACAAAAATCGCTTAAATTAAAAAACACACGGAGTACTAGTGTAACAGTAAGATCGATAATTGGTAGAAATATTATTTAAAAAGTAAAAATGCGAAAATAGGGCGATTTATAAATTCCATGGCAAACGGAAAATAATGAAACAAAAAAAAAACCTTGGAAGAAAAGTGTGTAGGAAGGTTTAGTGTTTCAAAATGCGTTATATATATATATATATATATATATATATATATATATATATATATATATATATATTAAGTAGTGTTTTCACCGTCTTTTGGGAATATTTTCGAATGACATCATGCTTTAAATTGTCCGAATGCTCACGAAACAATTATAACGAATATGAAAATACACAGCATCATGCTCTCATTTTGATTTTTATTGTCTTGATTTTGTGAAAATACTGCATATATATATATATATATATATATATATATATATATATATATATATATATAATAAAACTAGCCTGGTGTCAGGGTGTTTTGAGGTGTGTGTTGAGCAAAAAAAAAGTGGTAGTAGTCAGGTAGGCTCGAACCCATACCACGAAGGATCAAAGAAAGTGACCCCCCAAAAACGTTACGTCTTTGCTGTTGCGCCCATTGCCAAACCGGAAGTGACGTAGGTTTAAATTAAGGCTAGACAATCGAAAAGAGAGGATGACTTTCAAAAATATCGGCGACCAAAGCGCCCCCCTCACTGTAGAAAAGTGTCCAGTTGAGGGCGAAGGAATTAATCGTTGTAGCCAAGTTTTCGATATTTGTCATCCGAAGGATTGAGCTTCAAAATGATATCGATCTCGTAAAAATCCGTTTCCTCTGTCGAAAGTTTTAGGCAGACATCCATACATATGTTACATGATAAGGGCTGTCCCCTTTTCATGTAAGTATAAAAATAGAGAGTTTAGTTAAAATGAAAATGAAATAGCAATAGACGAAATTCGAACCTTGTAATTTAGGTTTAGAAATAGATTACGTGTGAGAATTAAAAAGGAATGTAAAACAAAAACTTGTTTAGAATAGAGATAAAATATTTCAAGAAAAGAATGTGAACTGTCAAGTTTGTTATGAAATTTTAAATTGAAAGAATGCAGCTTATAAGATAATGTTTTTAACATATTGGAAAAATAGGTTACTGAGTATAGGAAAAGTTTTGGACACGCATGTCCAGAACACGTGAAAGATGGCACATGCTTCAACATGTGTATGACGTCACGGAAAATAGAAAGTTCTAGGGATAGAGAAAAACTTTAGAGAGAAAAGAAGTCAGTCAGTGAGAAACTCAGAGAGGGTCTGGGTGTCAGAGCGTCTAGAAGCGAGACGATCACTTTTAAAAGTAATATGTGAAGCTTTGAATTCTTGATGATGGAAATCACGGCCGGTCGGGTGAAGAATAAACTCATATGTATTCTGGTAGAACGTCGTCTTATCTTATGATTCTTACAAAAAGGTATAGTGAAAATTGTATTATATATTTGTGTTATAAAATGTCTTTTCATACACGTCTCGACATCTCATATCCACAATGTGAATCAACATCAGCATGTCTACACAATGTCTGAACAGTGAACACTATCTCATCATTATAAGAGCTTCACATAGCAACACATCTATTAATCTAAGTAAAGAACATTTTTAATAACATGAACAATCTCTCATAACACGAACACGGAACGAACAATCTCTCTCTCTCTCTCTAAGAACAACATCTCTCTCTCTTTGAGTCTTTCAACATCCCACTTACTAAGCTACAACATCACTTATAATAAGACTCTTACTTTAGTCATAACATGAATAAATATATGTAACACATACATACATACATACATACATACATACATTTAACCCGACAGGTAAGATTTATATTATAGACTAGTCTGGGTGACCGGCGTTGCCCGGGTGTTTGGAAGTATATATTTAGCAAAAAAATGTGGTAGTAGGCAGGCAGGCTCGAATCCGTACCGCTAAAGAAGAAAAGAACGTGAAAAAAAAAGTCACGTCTTATCCGTTGCGTCCATCGTCAAACCGAAAGCAGCGAAGGTTTAAATTTAGTCTAGTCAATTTAAAAAAGGGGATAACCTTTGAAAATATCGGCTTAAAAAACGACCCCTCCTTTTTTAAAAGTACCCAGTTGAGGATGAAGAAATTAATGTTTTGGGCCAATTCTTCGATATTTGTCCTCCGAAGAGTCGATCTTCAAATTGATACCGCTCTTGTGAAAATATGTTGCCTCTCACGGGCTGTAAATGGATCGCACTACAGGAATTTGGTCAGTTTTGAATCTTGCTAAAATTTGCTTACCTATCTATCTATCTATCTATCTATCTATCTATCTATCTATCTATCTATTTGTACTTCTCATCCTAAACTTTCCCATTTCTAACCTTAAATGTATAATCGGTGTTTCCTTCTGTTTTACTCTTGCAAAATACTGATTCTGATGAGAAGAATTTAGCTTTGAAATGCCATGACCTAAAGAGGTTTCCCTCTCATCTTCCATCCACTTAGCGTAATCACCCTCATCTTTTTCTCATGATAATGTAATCAAGTTCTAATGTAACTTTAATTATTATCTCTTAACGGATATAGCTTCTTCTATGCAGACAAATAAGTCCATTTTCACCGAAAAAAATCTTTTTTTTTTCAGATTTACATTATATATATATATATATATATATATATATATATATATATATATATATATATATATATATAAGGCATAATCGCGTTGACACATCAGTTCTCGTCAAATCACCGAAGTTAAGCATCGTTGAGCCTGGTTAGTACTATATAGGTGACTATTTGGGAATTCTAGGCACTGTATATGCCCTCCGCTTATCTCAGTATTTGTTTCCAGTCATCTTGTACATACACTTCACTTGCCACTGGTATTTAACAATGTAAACTCAGTAGAGGTGTGGTTGGAGATTGCGTACATTCGGCCACAAAAAGTTCATGCGCACGAATAAAATTATACTTTCGTATATTAATTAATGTGATTAAATGAAGTATATATATATATATATATATATATATATATATATATATATATATATATATATATTTACCCCAAACTCTGGCCTAGAACCTGCCTCTATGGTTTCCAATGATGTTGTATTGCATTCTTACTATACTAACTAATCCCCTTCGATAATTGGGAAATAAAGAGTGGTATATTATAATCTGTTATGACACATTTATTCCAAGCTGATGGAACGAGAATAAACTATTTTCGTGGATTAAATAAATAAATCCGTTTTAAATTTCTTACAGATTCCCGAATTCAACAGAAAGATCGCAAGTTCAACAAGATGGTTGGAGGTTACATCGGCAGAAACATTGTGAGATTTAAGCAAAGAACAGTAATCGGAATAATGCAAATAGTACAACATGGTAAAGAAGCCGAAAAATATATAAAAATTTTTCTCTAGAGAGAGAGAGGAAGAAGAGGGGGAAAGAAAGAGATATAGAGGGAAAGAGAGAGAGGGAGAGAGGGGGAAAGAAAGAGATATAGAGGAAGAGAGAGAGAGGGGGGAGAGAGAGGGAGAGAGAAAGAGGCAGAGAGAAGGAGGAAGAGAGAGAGGGAGGCAGAGAGAGGCATTTGTCGATCTTAGATTTAGGCTATCCATTGTTTACACATTCCACCGGACAAGTTTGGGACGAACACCGATTATTGCGTTTTCTCGCCTCGAGATCTGTGAGGACATACAGCGATTGAGATGATCTTATCGATATTTGATTCCTGATTTTCAATTTTCATTTAATCGCTCGTGTCAGCTTCTACCCCCACTACTCGCCCCTTTATCCTTACGAGTAATTTCATTTTCTAACATTTAATATTATTGTTACTATTTTAATATTATTGTTACTATTTTAATATTATTGTTACTATTTTAATATTATTGCTACTATTTTAATATTATTGCTACTATTTTAATATTATTGTTACTATTTTAATATTATTGTTACTATTTTAATATTATTGCTACTATTTTAATATTATTGCTACTATTTTAATATTATTGTTACTATTTTAATATTATTGTTACTATTTTAATATTATTGTTACTATTTTAATATTATTGCTACTATTTTAATATTATTGTTACTATTTTAATATTATTGTTACTATTTTAATATTATTGTTACTATTTTAATATTATTGTTACTATTTTAATATTATTGTTACTATTTTAATATTATTGTTACTATTATTGTTACTATTTTAATATTATTGTTACTATTTTAATATTACTGTTACAATTTTAATATTATTGTTACTATTTTAATATTATTGTTACTATTTTAATATTATTGTTACTATTTTAATATTATTGTTACTATTTTAATATTATTGTTACTATTTTAATATTATTGTTACTATTTTAATATTATTGTTACAATTTTAATATTATTGTTACTATTTTAATATTATTGTTACAATTTTAATATTATTGTTACTATTTTAATATTATTGTTACTATTTTAATATTATTGTTACTATTTTAATATTATTGTTACTATTTTAATATTATTGTTACAATTTTAATATTATTGTTACAATTTTAATATTATTGTTACTATTTTAATATTATTGTTACTATTTTAATATTATTGTTACTATTTTAATATTATTGTTACTATTTTAATATTATTGTTACTATTTTAATATTATTGTTACAATTTTAATATTATTGTTACAATTTTAATATTATTGTTACTATTTTAATATTATTGTTACAATTTTAATATTATTGTTACTATTTTAATATTATTGTTACTATTTTAATATTATTGTTACTATTTTAATATTATTGTTACTATTTTAATATTATTGTTACAATTTTAATATTATTGTTACAATTTTAATATTATTGTTACAATTTTAATATTATTGTTACTATTTTAATATTATTGTTACTATTTTAATATTATTGTTACTATTTTAATATTATTGTTACTATTTTAATATTATTGTTACTATTTTAATATTATTGTTACTATTTTAATATTATTGTTACAATTTTAATATTATTGTTACTATTTTAATATTATTGTTACTATTTTAATATTATTGTTACTATTTTAATATTATTGTTACTATTTTAATATTATTGTTACTATTTTAATATTATTGTTACAATTTTAATATTATTGTTACTATTTTAATATTATTGTTACTATTTTAATATTATTGTTACTATTTTAATATTATTGTTACTATTTTAATATTATTGTTACAATTTTAATATTATTGTTACTATTTTAATATTATTGTTACTATTTTAATATTATTGTTACTATTTTAATATTATTGTTACTATTTTAATATTATTGTTACTATTTTAATATTATTGTTACTATTTTAATATTATTGTTACTATTTTAATATTATTGCTACTATTTTAATATTATTGTTACTATTTTAATATTATTGTTACTATTTTAATATTATTGTTACTATTTTAATATTATTGTTACTATTTTAATATTATTGTTACTATTTTAATATTATTGTTACTATTTTAATATTATTGTTACTATTTTAATATTATTGTTACTATTTTAATATTATTGTTACTATTTTAATATTATTGTTACAATTTTAATATTATTGTTACTATTTTAATATTATTGTTACAATTTTAATATTATTGTTACTATTTTAATATTATTGTTACTATTTTAATATTATTGTTACTATTTTAATATTATTGTTACTATTTTAATATTATTGCTACTATTTTAATATTATTGTTACTATTTTAATATTATTGTTACTATTTTAATATTATTGTTACAATTTTAATATTATTGTTACTATTTTAATATTATTGTTACTATTTTAATATTATTGTTACTATTTTAATATTATTGTTACTATTTTAATATTATTGTTACAATTTTAATATTATTGTTACTATTTTAATATTATTGTTACTATTTTAATATTATTGTTACAATTTTAATATTATTGTTACTATTTTAATATTATTGTTACTATTTTAATATTATTGTTACTATTTTAAATGCGGTAACAAGATTTCAAGCTACACAACTATTTGACTGATATAAAATATTCTAATATACAATCGATAAATACAATTCTTTAATCAATCCTCAACACGTGAGATTAGTTCAACTGATAAGTATTTCACGTTCATTCTTAAGAAGGAAGAAAAAAATTGATTTCGTAACAATTTTGCAATTGGTACTGACATTATTTCAAATATTCAAGAATGCTGGAGCATCATCTACATGGATTCAAACATAACAACAAAATAAACCGAGAAAAAAAAGAACAGAAAGATTTCACGTAAAGAGATTGTTTCGGTGAATAAAAAAAAATAATCGCGTCCTTCAACGTCAAAAACGTCTGAAATTTCGAACTGCGAAACTGTCTCATACGGTTGCATTATGATTTGAGATTTTGATGTTTTTTTTTTTTCTGTTTTATGGTTTTCCGACATTTTTTCATTCCATCTTATCTTGCCGATAATAAGCGCTTTTATTGTGTTTATTCGCTCTCGGATTGTTTTCTTTTTCTTAGTAACGAAACAAATCTTTGTTAGTAAATCAGAAAGACTATTAAGCAAAGGAAAAGAAAGAAATACATAAATGAACTTACACGATAAGCAAATACGCAACAAGATTGACTTATAGGGAGAAGGAATCAACGTAGCAAAGAAAAGCCAACGTCTCATAAATGATCAGAGCTTCTCTTCCGGTGCAGAATAATCGCGAAGACGATTTGATTGGGCATCAGTCGACTTGATAAACGAGAGCTCTTATCGTTTGAGATGCGCTTAAAAGCGTGGAAACGGGAGAGGGGTAGAGGCGGAAAGCGTTTTGCATTTAGACACAAGCGGTGCGTGTCTTTATCGGCGAACATTTCTCGACTTTTCAAGCCAGAATGAAGAAATTCCAGTCATTCTGAGCCGCTTAAGAAGAATGGAATCAGAATTGTTTTCTTTGTTAGGAAAGATGAATCCGTATTTGGAAATCAGTGACTGGGCTTTTTTTCTGTGTGTGTCTTTGTGTGTGTGTGTGTGTGTGTGTGTGTGTGTGTGTGTGTGTGTGTGTGTGTGTGTGTGTGTGTGTGTGTGTTTGCAGATTTTGTGAGCTGGGTGAATTTGAGTTTATTCCCTTTGGAGAAATGAGTTTTGAAGTTCAAATATGGTTTGGCAAAGAGAAAAGATTTGGCGGCGAAAAGACAGTTGGGTTTTGTTTCTGACATAAACCGGATTGTCCAGTCAATGATTTGCGTGTGCGTTCTGGCAAAACAACGATGAACAGTAGGAAACGCATAATCTCAAAACGCACTACAGTCGTTGTTTCAAACATTTAGCTCTTTATCTATCTATCTCCCCCCTCTCTCTCTCTCTCGATAGCTATCTATCTCTCTCTCTCTCGCTCTCTCTCTCTCTCTCTCTCTCTCTCTATATATATATATATATATATATATATATATATATATATATATTAAGCTATAAAATAGTTAAGCTACACAGAATATTCTGCGTTTAATTCTCGTGAGAACTCGTCAGGCTTATATTTTTACCTATGTATTGAGCACTGTTGAAGTAAATACTGAAAATTTACGCAAAAAATTATATTTTCGTATATTAATTTATGTGATTAAATGGGGTAGTCATTTATATATATATATATATATATATATATATATATATACACATACATATGTGTGTGTGTGTATGTGTGCGTGTGTGTATAGCCGCATTGAAATGATGTTATAGAAAGAAACAGATTTTCCGTTGATGATGATTATATATATATATATATATATATATATATGTATAGACTTGTATGTAATACACTGAGTTCGTGTAATCCAGTAAATTTTCATATACCAGTAAGTTTTAAGCCAAAAAGAGATGACTTAAGCATTGATATACTGTGTAAGAAAAATCAAGGCATTCAAAAAAGGTGTTGATGGAAACAAAAAGAAAGAAAAATTCCCTTAAGACTAATTGTTTCTCATATGCTTTTTCCGTTAAGGGTATTTTTCTTTCTTTTTCTGTCTCTTCAAACAACTATTGTCAAGACTGTTTTTATTCATAAAGTCTGAAGAATGCAGGTTTTTTAAAATTTGCAAACGATATAATGTTCGAAATTGTCGACTTGGCATGGAAACAATTGTAACGTAAAATGAAATACACTCTTTGTTTCCATCAAACTTTTTTTGAATGTCTTGATTTTGCTTACACAGTATATATATATATATATATATATATATATATATATATATATATATATATATATGACTACTTCGTTTAATCACATAAATTAATATACGAAAGTATAATTTTATGCATAAACTAAGTATTTACTTCAACAGTGGTCAATGCATAAGTAGAGCTAGGTAGTAAGTTAGAAAAACATATATGGAAATTAAGCTACACAGAATATTGCGCGTTCATCCACACCTAGGATTCGTAAGGCTTATGAGAACAGTTGTAGTCTCGCATTTTTCTATACGCATATTCTATTGATTTTTTAGTAAGCCAAACAGCTTCCTAGTTTCCACCGCTCCCTTCCTAATCAGCCAATGTGCAGGCAGTTACAGAACATACACCCAGTTGTCCTTATGTTGAACCCTTCTTTGTGTGTGCTTTTTAGCAGGGAGTGTAGATATCTATTGAGTTGACCTATTTTAAACCTATATGTAGTTAATTGTGGTTTTTAGTATTATGTTTGTTTATATATATATGTATATGTATATATACATATATATATATATATACGATAATTTATGTATATGTGTGTTTATTTTATTTATTTATTTTTTATTGTTATTGGTAATTTAAAAATTATTTTATATCGCTATCCTAGAGTAAAGTTTATCCTGTGAACACAGTTGTTCGCTATTTCTCTCCTAGAGTTTAATAGATATCGGGGTTCTTTAAAATATAGGATAGCAAATTTTTCATGAAAGCATAACCTACATGGATTTCTAGGTCTCTGCATGTGTTTGCTATTTTCCATTCGACTACTGGCGAACGTCAGCATTCTTTGAGTTCCCAGTATTTGTTTGCTAGAGTTGTTTCCATTCAATGATTGTTTTTTATTTTTAACGTACTTTTGTGGTCATAATATCGGGGTTTTAAATTTAAGAACGTCATACCTACGTAATATTTCTTGTTATTCAAGTTTTCTTTCGCAAATGTTGTTGCTTGGTAAACTAAGCGTTTCGTTAGACATTTATTTTGAAGTGGGCAAAGTGCGCGTGATCTACAGCTGCATTTATCTTTTTTTTTACACAGTGATCACCACTTATCAAGGCCCGGAAGCCACTCAGGGATAAGGGTTATTGCAAGTACATTACGTTAGTGTGGAGATTTGATGAAGTGTTTACTTAAGGGGGCGGTTCATTAGGAATTTGTTAACATTTGAAGACATCCAAGTTGTAGTCCGGTGAGAAACAGGCAGACGGAACAGAGTTCCACAGGCGTGCAGTTCTAAGAAAGAAGCTTTGTTCATGGAATCCGCGTCTTGATTTAGGCACAGATATAGAGTGGGGGAAATTTTTCACAGTGGATTCAGCTAGACGGGTGTTTTTCGTGAAAGATTGGCGAGGGGGACCAGAGATTGGAGTTCAGACGAGCACCTGCCATGGAAATAACGATAAAACAAGGACAGGCTCGCAACGTCTCTTCTGTGGGAGAGAGGTTGCAGGTTAGAGAAAAGGGCATCCCCCACTAAGCCACGAAGTCTATTTTGTACTCTGTCAAGGCAGGATAGGCTGTTTTTAGCAGCTCCTGCCCAGATATGGCAACAGTATTCCACCCTTGGACGTACTTGGCTTTTATATACATAGAGAATTGCATCAGTAGTGAGATATCTTCTGGAGCGGTAGAAGGATCCCACCATCTTTCCAGCGACCTTGGCAACAGACTTGATGTACGTGTTCCATTTCAGACCAGGAGTAAAGGTCAAACCCAGAAGCTTGTCAAAACACGGGGCCTCACCCAGACGAGAGCCATCCATCACAATTGATGCCAGATGGGGATCAAAGCGTTGATGATGTAAGGATAGGAGTTTGGTTTTGGATGCATTAAAGGTAACCAGCCACATCTTCCCCCACTGAACCACGCGCTCGAGATCAGAGGAGAGAGAATCAGAGAGAACTTGGTCATTTACAGCCTTTGATGTGTTGCCGTAGATGGTCGTGTCATCAGCATAGATGTCGACGAATGATTTAAGTATGTGTTTAGGGAGGTCATTTATGTAGATCAGGAAGAGAGTTGGACCCAGGATTGAATTTTTGTCCATCTACCACTACACTTATGAGCCTCTCGGAGAGAAATGATTTAATGATTGAGAAAACATTTCCAGTTATACCGTAGCTGGAAATCTTGTGAAGTAGACCCTTATGCCATACCTTGTCGAAGGCTTTTGATATGTCAAGAGAAATTGCCCTAGAAAGGAAGCCTTTGTCAAGAGATTCACTAATCCTGTAAGATATAACCGTCAGAACGTCTGCGGTAGATCTTGCAGAGCAGAAACCATATTGTGTGTCACTAAGAAGGTTGTTTCTGCTGAGATGGTTGACTATTTCTCTATTTAATATGGATTCCAGCAACTTACTCATAACACACAGGAGACTTATTGGTCTGTACTGTGAGGGAGATGACTTATCACCTGAATAAAATACAGGGCAAACTGGTGAGGTCTTCCAGGGAGTCGGAAAGCACTTCTCCTTAAGGCAGCGTTTAAAAATTTACGTAAGTATGAGAGGAAGTTCTGGTTGAAGCTTTTTTAACACTATAATTGGGGTGCCGTCAGGGCCAGTTGCTTTACTGGATCAAGGTTCTTGATTAGCTTGGCGACCTCATGCACGGATATTTGTATGTTACCTAGCGTGTTCTGTGTTATAGGAGGAAATATGGGGAGTTGATGGCCTTCGTCGCATAGGGTAGAATTAGCTGCAAAGTTCTTTGCAAATAGTTTGGCCTTGTCTGATGCTGACGAGATGACCTCTGGTTCATTGATAATGGTTGGAATAGAACGCACAGTTCTGTTCAGGATCCTATTTGTTATTTGCCAAAATTGGTGGGAACCAAGCCGCTGATCAGCTACCTTGGATTTAACAGATTGGGCATATAGCTCTCTTGCATTTTTTATTAATCTTTTACAGTGGTTGCTGACAGTCCTGAAAGCAGCTTTAGTCTCAGTGCATCTATTACGTTAGTAGCTATGGAAAAAAATGATTTCTGTGCGCGATAGCAGCAGCACATTCTGGGGAGAACCATGGCTGGATGTTAGGTTTTTCTTCGAATTTTTAGATGGTATGAATTGGTCTATGCCTACAATTAACCATTCGGTCAGATCTGATACTATAGAGGACACATCCTTTTTAAACATGGAGTGCAGAGGTAAATCAGATATGAATGTACGGAAGCTATCCCAGTAAGCCATAGAGTATCGGTATACAGTACGGTGGAGGGGTACGTCTGGGGACTTATTACATTTCGTTTTTATCTTAACTGATACAACGGAGTGGTCGGAGGATCCTAGAGGAGAATGAAGGGAACATGAACATAGTTCAGGGGAAGTTGAGAGAAAAAGGTCGAGGAGGCTTGCATATTGACCGGGTGTATCGGGCACACGGGTGGGTTCACGAACAATCTGAGTGAGGTCATAAGCAATGGCAAAATCATGACAAAACCTCTCCTCATCGTCTGTCTTATTTGAATGGGCCAGCCATTCCACGTTATGGACGTTGAAGTCACCACAGATGTGGATGCTAGCCGAGCGATGTGCAGACAGGATATGGTCTATTTTCTCAGATATGCTGTTAAAGATAGTAACTCCGCTGTTGTGGGGCCGATAGAGGGCAAATATAAATGCAGTGGTGTTAGCAAGTGCAACCCGGAAGCACATAGGGTAAGTTAGGATCTTCTCTAGAGATATACCTGCCACACGGGAAGCCATCTTTAATGTAGGCACATATTCCATGTCCATG
The DNA here is from genome assembly GCF_053919585.1 of Euprymna scolopes. Lineage (NCBI taxonomy): Eukaryota > Metazoa > Mollusca > Cephalopoda > Sepiida > Sepiolidae > Euprymna > Euprymna scolopes. The sequence goes on from NC_136521.1 coordinate 27,946,720, forward strand.
GCGATCTTGGGGATCAGATTTAGCTGTTAAATTAGAGTATCCGTTAATTATGAACTCATCTAGGGAAGTGGTCGGCCCTATTCCAGTTTCGCTTAGAAATAATATGTTCGGTTTCGTCTCCTGTAATTGGGTTTCAACCTCTGGAAGGTTGGAACGTAGACCCCTAATGTTGGAGAAGGAGACCTGGTAGTAGGGTCTACGTTGGAAGATGGGGTTCTAGGTTTATTCGAGTTTTTTTTTCTGGAGATATTTCATGTTGAGGTTTTGGGATTTGTGGAACAGATCGGCATATTTGGTTGGAGCAGTACAGAGAAGGTAAGTAAGAGAGGAAAAGACAGGAATTTTTTTTGTAGCACACGAAAAGGTAAAGCCGTAACAATTACCCACTAGTATGGCATCGAGAGGCCCCACCAGAGAGTACTGCATGGTGCAGATCCACTCACCAAATGGCAATACAGTAGTCCCAGTACTTTGCGCCTGCTGATAGGACAGCCTCCTTAGTGGTTAATCCAAGGTTCGGGTCCCTGACTATCAGGCGGATAACGTCAGCCCAGACAAAACGTTTACCTCCAGAACCCTTACTAGTGACATGGCCACAAGGACAGACATAGAGACAGAAAAATTTCCGACATCTCAGACTACTGTTCACCAAGTACTACCGACCTTTAAGCAGCTTTTTCTTTACCCTTTGTCAGAAAAATCACTCATTGAATGAGGACTGAGGGACAAAAAAGGAGAAGCGAGAGTTACTGGAGCTGCCGATAACACATCCACTGTATTATCTACTCTCCATTTAAAAAAAGAGGGAGGGAGGAGGGGAATGGGTACAAGTGACTTATTTTTATCTAAGTAGTAAGTCCGGTGCTAAGTTATCAATTCAGGACACTTTTGATGATAATCTCCCCTCCCATATTAATGGGTGGAAGTTTGTCGTTATCTATCTTGAGTTGAATAATGAAGCTCTACCTACATAATTAAAATCCAATAATTAACTTTTATCAATTTGTAAAGTCGGCTTAATATTACTTTACATTAGAGTTTAGATAATTATTCAAGGTTTTAATTTAGGAGGTTCGTTTTCATAGGTGACTTTTTCTTTGCTAACGTCACTGTATTATATTTCGAATATAATAGAAAATAAGACTAACTATATTAGATAGTTTGATTGGCTAGCCAGGAAGCAAGCATTTTCAATATAGGAAAGCTTGCAGTAATAGTATATGTTAAGTATAAAGTCCTAACTTTATCTACTCTAATAGAGAAAAATAATTCCCGGCATTTTGTTTTGTTTTTTATCGCTAGTTTACTTTGTATCATGGGGGGTGTCGAATAAGATAGGAAAGTAAAGACAAATACATATACATAAATAAAACAAGAAAAACAAGTTTAAACAAGGTAACATGAAAACCATTTCGGATGAATTTTAACAATACTTAACGTCCGTTTGCCATAATGGTCCAGCGTCTTTTTGCCAACTGGCATATTGTCGTGTCTTTCTAGAGCGTAAGAAGATTTCTATTTCCGAATAAATTGTGCACGTGTTCCTATCTATTTATAGAATAAAAGGTAGATGGATAGATTTGATTGATAGGAATATTTAAACACTAAAACGGAGATTGCAGATGTACAACCGGCCAAACAAAGAAGAAATAAAGAATTACAATGAAAATGACAAAGTTATAAAATGCTAAGAAAGTATGCATAAAAAAACATAATATTATAGAACAATATATATATAAGAAAGGTTAATATAATCGCTATGTATTTTCAAATTTACCATAATTAAATTTGGACTTATGTTTGCAGTAAGAGATCAGTTCGTTTATAGAGTTTATTATATATACTTTGTGGGGAAGTAATTATAGTTATAACTTCGGTTGTGCAGAGGCAACATGACTTAGAGTTTGGAGCATAAGAGTTAAACTTTTTTTAGGATTGTCCATTTAATTGAGAAGGGGGTATTGTTAGAATTAAGTTTTTTAATTAAAGTGGTTAGAGAAGTTCCTTGGTTATTATTAGAATCTTGTTTGTTAAAACATATATATATATATATATATATATATATATATATATATATATATATATATATATATATATATATTGGTTTAATAATCTCTTCGGCGTCTTTTAGTTTTACGCAAAATTTATGTATTATTGTTATAAAGTTGCTGCTTTTCTTCTTTTCTCAATCAAGTGTTGAAATTTTCGGCGATACCTTTCACCTTCATCGACCAAATGCAAAAATATAAAAAGATATGATCGTTATTAGGAAATGCGTAGAATAGTGATGCTCAATTAGTTGAAAAACTGATCAACATGTGTGACCACACTTTGATTCTACAATATTGAATTCGGAGTGTGCGCGTTAGTGACCAAAAGGATAGAATATTTGTTTATGGAGTCGACTATGACAATTTGAAATATTCGTTGATCTATTGGTAGTCACACAATGTCTATGAATCCATGAATAAAATTTAAACTTGCGCCCAAATTCAAACTCCCGACTAACCCAACAGTAAAACCTGTTTACTTCAACTTTAATCGTTTTTACCTTTCGGCTGATAGACTTTGGAATCATTTTCCCGTTTCTTGTTTTCTTAACTGCAAACACATGAACTAAATATAACGTAAACAAGCATCTCGTTGCTCATCATCTCCTGCTCACAAATAGTTTTTTTTAAATTAAATAAATTAAAATAGCAGTCCAAACTAACAAGATGCCTTATTTAGGATGAAAAAGAATAAAAAAAGGTAATAGTTTTTTTTAAATTAAATAAATTAAAAGCGGTTGATATGCCGCTAAATGGGGGAAAAGCCATCATTATGTAATTCATGCACTTTTTTTTCAAATTGGGCAGAACCGAGTACTCATGCTGGAATTGATATAACTAGTTAACAATGGAATTGAGCGTGTCGAGACAGAGACGATATTTTGCTGATATTTTGCACGGAAAGAAACTTGAGACTAAGATAATGGACGAAAATCGAATCCGGCGAAAGTCAAAAAGAGGAAACGGAACTGAGTCAAGTTCTGGCTTTCCTGCTGACAGAAATAAAAATGTCTTCGAAATCATTCGAAAATAGTCGATTTTGATCCAACCAAGTCAACATAAGTTCTTTTCTTGGCGTCGCTGTGATACTATATTTTACTGGAAATATTCGATGTTGTCCGGAGATGGGTACCCGGGACAATAGCATGTCAGTAGATTCTCACTTACAGATGTGATGTGGCTAGCTTCAGTTTTTTAAAAATAAATATTATTATGGCATGTGTCCTTCAGAATTGTCTGATCTCTACCCTGCTTCCTTTGTGTCAGCTCGTTTGAGTGATTAATCTAATAACTTGTATCAATTCGCTTTTTTAAAATACCTTATTGTACCTATTTACAATGCCTCCCCACGGGACAGAGTTAGACACCAGGGTCGTTTTTTAACGTGGAGAAAAGGTACAAAAATAAAAATTGTCTCAGTCGTAAAGGACTACTCCTCTACCGAAAGAGAACTAGAAATGGAAGTGCAGCATCTGAAGATCAGATACTACACTTTGATCTTGGCCAAAAGGCCAATCCTTATTGTAATTCAGCTTCTTATTCCAGCAGATTCATTCCAAGAACTTCAAGATTGTCTTCATGTTCACTATTTTTCTCATGCTTACAACCTTGGTGTATTCAAGGCTAAGGGTAATACGCATTTCCTGTCTGTTTGATAATCAGCTTTCATTCTTAATAGTCCCTAATACATCACGTGGCTTTATACTTCGTTTCAAGCGATCTCCATATAGAAAATGAGCACATTTTAAATTTTTGACTCGAATAATTTCATCATCATCATCATCATCATCATCATCATCATCATCATCATCATCATCATCATCATCATCATCATTTTTCAAATACTTTTTGTTTAAAAAAAATTAATTAATATATGTTACACATGGATCACAAATGTTTCTGATCTTTCGTTGAATCATCTTCAAGGAAGAAAGCAAAGAAATTAAATTCTAAACAACTTTACTGGAAAAATTTCAGATCAATTCTTGGCGTTCATGTTTCCCGTGTTATTTTTTTTAATTTATTTTTTTTTTTTCCGTTTTGTTTACTCATTGTCTTTCATACAACGAAGACTCAAAAACAGTCGTAATATTAAAAATACGTTTTTGTTTTTAATTTTACTATAAAAAGTAGCGAGTTCTGTTATTTCTTTCTTAGACCTGAAGAGAGCGCTCAGTACTATTGCAGAGCAAATATTTGTTTTATTTTTTGATTACCGTTTTATCTGTTTGGTTACATATGCTTCTGATGCTGGACCGTGTTTACGATCTAACAGCCTCGTCAGATCTTACGGAAATGGTTGATTAGTATTAGGAAGAATTGTTTTTAAGAGGAATACGGGGGGGGGGGAAGAGAAAGAAAAAAGGAGTTTTTTTTTGTAGGAGATAATAGAGGGGGAAGGCGGGTAATGACAATATTTCAGTTTTGAAGGTCAAAATATATTAGGTTGTATTGTGCGTGTGGGGGTAGCAGATTCAGGTAGGCTTGGGTGGAGATATGTGGATATAGGGAGGGGGAGGGGGGAGAGAGGATGGTAAAGAGAAAAGAGAGGGGGGAAATGAGAGGAGGGAGGGAAATAGGAGTTTCAATTTCATATATATATATTAATCATTTATTTATGCAGCATTTTTCTCTTACGCATACTTCATTAAATAAATTAACAATGCTTGTAAAGTTATTAAATAACGAGCCAAAGAAATATGCACATTAAAAATATATATGAATTGTTCAAAACCAGTTAGATTAATCTGTCTCTGACGATGAATCAAGTAGAATGCGAAAGTAATCAGACTTACGACAAATATTACGATAACATCAGCTAGTTCCTACCACAAGTGAACACCATTATTTGGAAGTGTGAAAAAATCAGAAAGAGAATTTATAGACAAAAAATACGTATGTTTTATAAATTATATATATATATATATATATATATATATATATATATATATATATATATATATATATGACATAGGAGCCACCACTTATCAAGGCCAGGAGGCCACTCGAGTATAAGGGTTATTGAGTTTACAGAAATCAATGGGATAATATCATAGTAATCGTTAGTAATGGAAATTTGGTAGATTGGATTACTTAAGGGGCGGTTCATCAAGAATTTGTTTATGTTGGACTTGAAGACAACCAAGTTTTAGTCAGCTGGGAAACAGGCAAACGGAAGAGAGTTCCACAGGCGTGCAGTTCTAAGAAAGAAACTTTGTTCATGGAATCTAGGTTTTGACTTAAGCACAGTCAAAGAGTGAGGGAAATTATAGACGGGTGTTTTTCGTGAAAGATTGGCGGGAGGGGACTAGAGATTGGAGCACAGAAGAGCAATTGCTATGGCAATAACGATAAAAAAGACAGATTCGCAACGTTCCTTCTGTGGGAAAGAGTTTGAAGGGAAGAGAAAAGGGCCCCCCCACTAAGCTACGAAGTCTATTTTGTATCCTGTCAAGGCAGGATAAGCTGCTTCTAGCCGCTCCTGCCCAAATGTGGCAAGAATATTCCATCCTTGGGCGGACTTGGCTTTTATATAGATAGAGAATGTGTGTGTGTGGTTCAATTGCCATGTCGGTAAAAGTAATGCAAAATGTCCAAATTCATAAAACTGAACTCCAAATTCCTTTAAAAATAAACAAAACAAAAATGTAAATATTGTATCAAAATTGCTTTCATTTAATCGATAAAATAATACACGCGGATCGAACAATCATCATCGAAAGCCGATCTTTCATCGGCGATGGCATTTTCGTCTCATCAAAAGCTTGACGTTAAGTTTTTAACAATCGATACAAAAGAAAATGTTTTTTTGCACAGAAGAATCAATAACAACGCATTCGAACTTTGTTATTTTTTACAAGGGAGTCACAAAGGTTTGAAGGCAATTCGAGGATGCAGGTTAATTAGTGTAAGTGAGACCACAGTATAATGATGAGTAGTGACGGAAATTGGGTAGAATGTAACTACTTAAGGGAAGGGTCTAACTTGAAGGACTTGTTTACATTGGACTTGAAAATGACCATGTTATAGTCAGTTAGAAAGCAACCATGCGGTATAGATTTTCAATAACTAATTAATTTTAAAATGTTGTCGATTTATGGGTGGACCCTGTATATATACTTGTATATTTTTGTGTATAGGATTTACTCGGTAACTAATAAACTGATCATTGTAAATCATTAGGTCTATATTATAGGAAACACGATGATTAAGATTGGGTGGATTATTTTTGTCTAAACTTCGTCATTCAGAGAGTGTGTCCCACTCAAACTCGTACCGAATACTCAAAAATTACTTAAAGAAAATGAAATACAAGCAATTATCATAGTAATGTTCACTCGTAAAAATTTAAATCAAGATATAATTATTCTAAAACTTCTAAAATACTTATTGCAATTTGGATCAAATGCCTTAGATGTGTAAAAAGTAAGGGGTTTTAAGAATACATTGAAATTAAGAGAATCTGTGTTTAATAAATATGATAAAATTTAATGCAAATTTGGGATATCTGAGTTTTCAAATGTGAGATACTCCTATTTACCCTCGTTAAAAAAAACTTTAAAATACTCAAAAGAGAATTAAATTTAGGGAATATTTATTAATCGATAGCAAAAATTTCACAAAAAGTAGGAATTTAAGAAATTTTCACGAACGATTCGATCCCAGCTTTACACTGAATAAAGTTAAATAAAAATTAATAAAGCGTACATTACCCACTTTTACGTATAGCAACCGCGTCTTTAAATTTATAATAATTAGTTAAGTGAATCCTATGCATGTAAAGATATAAACGTATAAACCTACCCAACTAGATTTAAAAGACATACATTATGTTCACTTTGGTGAAGTCTTCTATAGAAGCAAAAAAAAAAAATGTTTGTTTTTAAGATTATGGTTATGATCTCCAACTTAACAGACGTGAGTAAAATTTCTTTTACGTTAATATGTTTCAAAGCTGTTTCCATCATTTTCATATTCACAAATGTTTCTATAAGAATGCATTTATAGATCGATGTAATAACGCATATGACATTCCTTATGATTTTTATGTTTGATGGTTTTCATGTTTTTCATGAAACATTCGCTTCTTTTTCGATTCCAATACAGACTGTTTTCGTATCACATCTTACGATTCTTTAGTTTGTCGTTTTTAAATTACATTCTTCTATTTTGAGCAGAAAATCTTTGGATTTTTTCTGCTTCGATGTTTGTTTACTCGAGTAAGTAAACTCTGTTTTCAGCCAATATTGTTTTGGGGGTCGTTTTCTAGTTTGACAAACGGAGAAAAACATTCAACTACATTTGGGTTTTAAAAGTAATCCAATCTGTTCTTTAATAGACTAGAATAGGGAAACAAGTAACTAGAAAACAAGTAAATAAGTTTATAAAATCAACTATACAAATATTAAATACGGTAACGAAAACATTCGTTATTCGTGAGATTGCATAGCTCCGCCTGACAACATAAGAATGGGGCACGTCTTTCGACATCTGTATCAGTTGCGAAACGCGGCTACAAGAACCAGTGGTGTAACGGATAAAGTGCTAAGTATAATCAGTTCTAAGTGACACTTTTTTGAAAGTTGAATGTTTTATTTTCAGTGCGTACGATACAAAAAAAAACACAATTACATATTACATAAGACTTCCCGTTACATAAGACTACCTGTTTATGGCGGACAGAACGAAAACAAACTACCTCCGTAGATTAAATTAAGAGTTACGTTCGAATCTCTATACAAATACCTGAGATCGACGCGCTTGCACCAGAAAAAATAACTACTAAGTTAAGAATAGTAGTCCGAATAATAGAAATTATACATATTATGAATCCCCCTTAAAGAAACATAAAATCCGAACCATAAGCTTGACAGGTAGACTGAACTGTCCAGTGCGAAATGAAGAAATCGACATGAATAAAACAGTAGGTGTATATATGTGTATAAATGTTTAACAAATAAACTCTTCAACTACTGATCACATAACACTAAAATTAACAGACAATAGTAATTATTATACACCAAGGATGGTTTATAATGAGTAAAATCTTTGCTTGGCTTGATGAATAACGCGTACAGATAAGTTGAAATCTGAAATGTTCATTTCAGCCGACTGATATGTTTTTACTTATTTCTGCGCATGCTCATATAAAATGCATTTGCTAAGTCTTTTAATATTCAGACTTTATTATGTTTCTCTCGATAACAAGATCGATAGAGAACGCGGCTGAAACGCTGAATGATTTAGTTTCGATTGTAGCTGATAATACCATTCATTTTATTTTGAAATTTTTTCCATCATGTCTTTGCATTAAAAAATGCGAATATCTGTATGATTTAAATATATTTAACGTATTTTACGGCCAGCAGAAAGAAAATTTATATGTGACAAATTCTAAGTATAATTTTGATAAAAAAGCTTACTTGGGCTAATGTCAGGTTCCTACGATTTTTTCTTCTTTCTTCTTTTTTCCAAGTAATACATAAATATTGCTCGAGATTCTAAAATTGAGAATATTTATAGTCTAGCCTAACTTTAATGTTATTTTTCTTTAAATTTGTCGTCTGTTTCAGTTACATGCGTGCGCATTACTAACTACTCGGTTGTGAAAACCAAATGGCTGCCAGGGATTACATTAGCTGTTACGTTGAATATCATGTTTTCATATCTAGTAAACGACTTATCAGCCAGAACTTAAACTGTGATATTTGTTGTCAGCATACCCGAAGACCTATAAAAGTCGACATTTGCAAGCCAAAAACCGCAACGAGACTGAAATCAACCAATGAAAGGTTGACATGAACGAAAGCAATGATTCAAGTATAAGCAGAAGTTCTCTTGCCGATTATTTTTAAACGAAATTCAATAGAATTTGAATTTGATCAAAACAATAAAGTTTATAAAGTTTATGTACATCCACCCCGCGCCGGGAGAAGTGCTAAACGGCAGCTGATAACTCATTACAAGTATAATTCTATTTTTTTACACCATATTCCGAAATCATCTAATACCAAAACGTTACATTATTGATATTTAATATATGATATTATTATAAGTTACTCTTAGAATTGTCAAAGAGAGATAGGTCTAACGAACGTTATAGTCGGCAATAAGCGGTTTATCTATCAAACAAACATCAATCTGCTATCCTTGGCAACCAGACGTTTGATTAGGTCCCGAAAATGTGATATGAAACTACGGCACTTCTGCAATACTGGGTGGTAACCACGATTTTGGTTTTCAGTTTAGAGATTATTATTATGAGGACATATTTATTTGATGATAAGTCAGCAGCACTTTTGTCAAATTACCTCTTTTGATTTGATTCAATAACATTAAATAAAGATCTTCAATTGCACAAATTACTATGTGACCAGGCGGCAAATTCAATTGGTTTTCCCAAACATTGCGAAAAATTTCCGCCATATTGGATGAAATCGTTGATCCCTAAAAATGATGCTGTTGACATGATCAACTGTAATCTTTTGTAAGAGTTATCAATCCATTGATTGTGTTATTAATGAATATCAGGCGGTAGAATTTTCCTGTGGAATTCACTACAACCGCCATAACTTGATATTGAAGGAACGCTGCAGTTCTATTATTAAGAAATCTTGGTCCACCTAAACTGTGTAATGGCACACGTTTAGCAATAAAATCTTTGAAAACTAATGTTGTATAAGTCATTATAATAATTGGAAATTTTAAAGGGGGAACTTTGTTAATTCCTCAGATTCACAAAATTCCACCTGATATAACATTTCAGTTCAAGCGCTTACAATTCCCAATAAAAATTAGTTTTGCCATATCTATAAATAAAACCCAAGGACAAAGCTTCAAAGTTGTTTGACTTAATCTTCAGACACTTTGTTTTTCTCATGACCAGTTGTATGTTGGTTGCTCATGCATTGGAAGTCCTGAAAAACTCTACATTTGCACACCTTTAAGAGATCTCACCCAAAATATTACTTATGTAGAGTTTCTTCAAAATTAATACTGCAGGTACATTTACCAGTGTTCAGATATGCACTGCTTTAAACTAAATTTTAAATATTTCATTAACAAAATAGATTACTAATGCCATCTTTGTATATGTTGTACATCAAAAAGATAAGACGAAAGAAGATTGAACTATTTTCAAATATGCACTATGATATAAAATAATAATTACAATTATTACATAATATTTTGAAAAAAAAAAAGAACTAAAAGATACAAGATAAAACAAGAAAAGTCAATTAGTGCTACTAGCGAGACCTCTATAAAATAAAACGTACCTATTACTCTTATTGTTCTAGTACTCCTGCTTCATGGGAGATATGGAAAAACAAGCCATTATAAATTAATGTTTCGTTTAATCAATATGTATGAGGGCGGAATATTCAAATACATCAAATACAACCTGGCAACGCCCGGGTACTTCAGCTAGTAAGTAAATATATGTAGCAACATGGCTATATCACATTGTCCGTCATTCTGTTGCTTTTATGATCATTTAAAATGACTTGCAAAACGAAGGCAAAAATATTTTGGGATATTTTTTTATCATAAATTTAAATAACTAGACGTTGCTTAATAATATCATGGACCATGTTATCATCCGACTGCCTTGATGTGTAAGAAGACACCTACAAGGCTTTCCTTGTTTTATCTGCTAGTCTTATTTCAAATTTTCTTTTCGTCGTCACATGGTTGCTTTCATGTTATCTATCCTTGCTGACCATCAAACATTTTCCACTTTATTTCGCCATGTCTGTATGGTCATAATAAACGAAGCACAGTTGATACGGAATGTTACAATGTTATGAACCCTTCATGAAATGATTATACAAAGTTGTGTCGAAGGTACCGTTAAAATGACGAACACTTTTCCTCTAATCACAGCTGACCCATCATTAAGGTTATTACGTGCTGCAGCTGAAAAATACTGCAATGATCAAATGACGTCAACATGTTTTCTGCTCATTAAACAATGCATACAGAGTGTGCCTACTTATTACTAATTTAGATTCCGTATCTGTCCGTTGGAAGCAGAAACCATTCTTATTACTTATATTAATTGTACAAACTTTTAATTCCTGTGGAAATCTTGCATCTGTTCTGTTGCGATCATCTTCACAGACAAAATCTTTTAATTGAAGAGGAATATGTTCATTCGTTATTATATCGTCTTCCCAGGAATTACCTTCTTTTTATTTTGTTTTATTGTTCATGTGTTGGTGAGGTTATAGTATATTAACTGTTTTATGGTTATGATACATTGGACATTCACTTTTTCTCGGACATTAACTTTGAGGATAGCGTAGCATCTGTTTTTCTTATGAAACCATTCTCACAGAAATTGCTTCCTTCTATGAGTGTAGTGTTATATCATGAGACCATCGTCTTATCTTCTTCTTTAGGAAAGGATAACGTATATTAATAAGAAATTTTACTTCTATATATTTACTACTGTACTTCTATTACGAATGGAGATTTGGTATCTGTCTGACTTAAGAGGAAATTACGCTATTGCTTCTATTACTGTATTATTTTACTTCTATTACTAATGGAGATTTGGTATCTGCTTGTCTGAAGCCGGAATTATACTATTACTTCGATTAATGTATTATCATAATAAATTTAAATGATCAATTTAGCAACGATAGTAGTATCTTTGTTGCTATGATACCATTCTACCAAGCGTTATCTTCTCCTTTTCGGTGATGACGTACGTCAACAAGAAATTGTCACAATCGGCAATTAATTACAAAACTCAACATTCACATTTCCGGTAACAGTTTTGCTTTTACTACAAATACTTTAATAATTTTGCGCGATTATTTGCCTGTTTTTGTTTGCATGGTGAGAATGAGATGAGATATGGTCAAAAGAAAAAAGTGATGGCATGGGTTACTTGCTAGAGCAGGGAATCAATTGAAATTGAAAATTAGCACTTTTAGGGTTTCCATGGCAATAAAAGTATAGAAAGATTGGAACGTTTGTTGATGTACATTCAATCCCGGACAACATCGGCTCTCCCTGCTAGTATATATATATATATATATATATATATATATATATATATATATATATATACATATATATATATATATATATAAACTTTGGGTTTTGTGTAATGATATTTACATTTTTCTATTTATTTAATGTGTTTATTTGCTTCCCCACCAAAGCAAATTAGGCACAAGGCTGTTTTTAATGTAGGGTTAAAACCAGCTCCCCTAAGAGTAGGCAAAAAGGGGGCACTCTGATTACCAAAAATAATAATTGTCCCAGTATAGAGAGTTTCCCCTCCGTTGACTGATACAAATTATCTTAAGTGCAGCATCTGCAGAACAGATACTAGACTTTGATCCCAGCCCGAAGTCCAAGAACAACAGGGTGTTTATTTGCTCCCCCACCGAGCAAATTAGGCACAAGGCCAATTCTTAATGTGAGGAGTGAAGGGGAAATGGGGACCAACTCCGCGGGGAGTAGGGGAGCTGGATAGTGACAATTGGTATGAAGGGTTGCCCCTACATTGACCAAGGTCTTATCAGTGGGGTCACCCCCACATAGGGTCTTTGCTTGCAGTATCTGCCGGAACAGATACTACACTTTGATCCCGGCCCGAAGGCCAAGAACAACAGGGTGTTTATTTGCTCCCCCACCGACCAAATTAGACACAAGGCCGATTTTTAATGTGAGGAGTGAAGGGGTAATGGTGATCTACTCCCCGGGGAGTGGGGGAATGGGGGAGCTGGATATTGACAATTGGTATGAAGGGTTGCCCCTACATTGACCAGATATTTATTTGCTCCCCCACCGAGCAAATTAGGCACAAGGCCGATTTTTAATGTGAGGAGTGAAGGCGAAATGAAGACCAACTCCCCGGGGATAGGGGAGCTGGATATTGACAATTGGTATGAAGGGTTGCCCCTACATTGACCAAAGTCTTATATGTGGGGTCACCCCCACATAGGGTCTTTGCTTTCAGTATCTGCCGGAACAGATACTACACTTTGATCCCGGCCCGAAGGCCAAGATCAACAGGGTGTTTATTTGCTCCCCCACCGAGCAAATTAGGCACAATGCCGATTTTTAATGTGGGGGTGAAGGGGAAATGAACAACTCCCCGGGGAGTAGGGGAGCTGGATATTGACAATTGGTATGAAGGGTTGCCCCTACATTGACCAAAGTCTTATATGTGGGGCTGACCCCACATATCGTCTTTGCTTGCAGTATCTGCCGGAACAAATACTACACTTTGAGATATTAAATTTTTTATTCACAGGAAAAAATACAATTGGGAAAATGAACAAAAAACTTAGGCACAAGGCCAACTCAAAAAGAAGGGGGGATGGTGAGGTTGGTTGATCCATCTCGTCTCTGTTGTAAATTTTAAATGATTTTTCTCTCGGCCAGCCTCTTTTATCATGGTTACCCCTTTAAATTTGTATTTATGTGTGTGTGGTGGGAGGGGTGCCTACTTAAGCCCAATTTTAAAACATTTTTTATTTATATAAAAAAATACAAAAAAGATAACCACTCGGCCATATGTCCTAGTGACCGATCACAACGATTTTCCCAAATCTCAGTCACCTGTGTATCAAATTTCGAGTCTGTAGACTAAAAATTGACAGAGTTATTGCGTAGGGAAATGTACACAGACACACAAACACACAGACACACACAGACAGAAACTTTCACATGTATACCCGGCCACGCGTTGCTGCGGCTCAGTTTGTTAAAATGGAACACAAAAAAACAAAAGACAAAATATATGTTATGTTTATCTTCTCAATAATTGTGAATACACAATATTTTAAGGTATCACTTTTTCTGTTCAGATGTAGAGATTGTCTGATTTTCCGACTGTAGGACACACAACATATGAGAAACAATCATGGTGTAATTAAACACATGTAAAAGTTGTCCCTGAGTTTTGTTAATGGTTATTACAAACGCCCAGTGAATTGTCAAGTGCAATATCTTAAATTAAAATGGTATATCCGTTTGAATCATTCAATGCACGTCCACTGTCCGTTCTTCCTGAGGTTGACAGAGAGGAAAACATGAGGATTTAATTTTACTATAGACATGTATTTGAACACGCACTGTAAAATCTCCAAAAGTAAAAAAAATAGCCGATTTTCTTTTTGTATGTAAGTATAGTGTTTTATCAAAGATAAATCGATGGAAAAATTGTAACGAAATCTGTTTAAAGAATGACCTCACCCAGAATGTCCACGCACCCACCCGAGTGCCCGATACTTCAGGTCAGTATGCTAGCCTTCTAGACCTTTTTCTCACAACTTCCCCTGAGCTATGTTCAAGTTCCGTTCTGTCTACTCTAGGATCTTCCGACCACGCGGTTGTATCAGTTAAGATAAAAATGAAATGCAATAAGTCTGGAGATGTACCTCTCCACCGTACTGTATATCGATACTCTACTGCTGACAGGGATAGCTTCCGTACACTTATATCCGATCTACCACTGCATTCCATGTTTAAAAAGGATGTGTCCTGTATAGTATAAGACCTGACCGAATGGCTAATTGTAGGCATAGATCGATTCATACCATAAAAAAAAATTCTAACAAAAACCTAACAGCCAGCCATGGTTCTCCCCAGAATGTGCTGCTGTCATCGCACACAGAAATCACCTTTTCCATAGCTACCAACGTAACAGATGCACTGAGACTAAAGCTGCCTTCAGGACTGCCAACAACTACTTTAAAAGAGTAATAAGAAATGCAAGAGAGCTATATGCTCAGTCCGTTAAATCCAAAGTAGCTGAGCAGCAGCTTGGTTATCACCATTTTTGGCAAATAGCAAACAGGATCTTGAACAGAAGCGTGCGTTCTATCCCAACTGTCATCAATGGACCTGAGGTCATCTCGTCAGCATCAGACAAGGCCAAACTATTTGCCAAGAACTTTGCAGCTAATTCTACCCTATGCGACGAAGTCCATCAACTCCCCGTATGTCCTCCTATAATGGACAACGCACTCTGCAACATGCAAATATATGTGCGTGATTTCACCAAACTAATAAAGAACCTTGATTCCAGTAAAGCAACTGGCCCTGACAGCATCCTAATCATTGTGCTGAAAAAGCTTCAACTAGAACTTGCCCCCATAATTACAAAACTGTTTAAGCGTTGCCTTAAAGAGAAGTGCTTTCCAACACACTGGAAAACCTCATCAGTTTGCACTGTATTTAAGGATTCAAGTGATAAGTCATCTCCGTCTCAGTACAGACCAATAAGTCTCCTGTATATCATGAGTAAGTTGCTGGAATCCATATTAAATAGAAAAGTAGTCAACCACCTCAGTAGAAATAAGCTCCTTAGGTACATGCAATATGGTTTCCGTCTGCCAGATCTACAGCAGATGTGCTAACTGTTATATCTCACAGGATTAGCGAATCTCTTGACAAAGGCTTCCTTTCAAGGGCAATTGCTCTTAACATATCAAAGGCCTTCGATAAGATATGGCTTAAGGGCCTACTTCACAAGATTTTCAGCTACGGTATAACTGGAAATGTTTTCTCGATCATTAAATCATTTCTCTCTGATAGGCTCATAAGAGTAGTGGTTGATGGGCAGAAATCAGAGGCCCTCAATATTAATGCTGGAGTCTCTCAGGGGTCCATCCTAGGCCACACTCTCTTCCTGATATACATCTCCCAAAACACATACTTAAATCATTCGTCGACATCTATGCTGATGACACGACCATCTATGGCAACACATCAAAGGCCGTAAATGACAAAGCTCTCTCAGATTCTCTCTCCTCTGATCTTGAGCGCGTGGTACTATGGGGGAGGAGGTGGCTGGTTACTTTCAATGCATCCAAAACCAAGCTCCTATCTTTACATCATCAACGCTCTGATCCTCATCTGGCATCAATTGAAATGGGTGGCTCTCGTCTAGAGGAAGCTCCATGTTTTGATAAGCTTTTGGGCTTGACCTTTACTCCTGACCTGAAATGGAATACGTACATCAAGTCAGGTTCCAACGTCGCTGGGGAAATGGTGGGATCCTTCTACCCCTCCAGAAGATATCTCACCCCTGATGCAACTCTCAATCCATATAAAAGTTAAGTACGTCCAAGTGTTGCCACATCTGCGCAGGAGCTCTTAAAAACAGCCTATCCTGCCTTGACAGAGTACAAAATAGGCTTCGTAACCTAGTGGGTGATCCCCTTTTCTCTTCCCTGCAACCTCTCTCCCACATGAGAGACGTTGCTAGCCTGTCTTTGTTTTATCGTTGCTACTATGGCAGGTGCTCGTCTAAACTCCAATCTCTTGTCCCCCCTCGCCAATCTTTCACGATAAATACCCGCCTAGCTGAAACCACTGACAAAAATTTCCCCCACTCCTTATCTGTGCCAAAATCAAAACGTAGATTCCATAAACAAAGCTTCTTTCTTAGAAGTTCACGCCTGTGGAACTCTATTCCGGTTGCCTGTTTCCCACCTGACTACAACCTGGATGTCTTCAAGTCCAATGTAAACAAATTCCTGATGAACCGCCTCCTTTAGTAAGACACTTTATCAAATCTCCAAGACTAACGGTCCTGGATATGACCTAAAACTATGCTGAGGCCCCACTTTGCGGGCTTTGGGGAGTATGGAGCCACCCTTTAATTGCCATTGCTCCCAGGTCCACTCTGACCCGGAGTGGTAGTACCTGCTAGGGTCCCAACTATGGGTTAAATAGAATATGACTTAAAAAAATATACTCCATTGAAAATCGTTCCTCAAAATAATTAGATTCGGCATTAAATAACCTGAAAAAGGTTGATATGCCGTAAAACAAAAACAACCAACCAACACTAACGTACTGTACACACAATAACCCTTATTCCTGATTGGCTTCCGGGCCTTGATAAGTGGTGACTACCTTGTAAAAAAAAAAGTGAGAATAATGACAATTCAGAAGGAAGAAACAAAGAAGAAACGAGTGTAAATCTTGTAGAAATGCACATTTAGTATATAAACCGTAAATTGCTGGTTATATATATATATATATATATATATATATATATATATATATATATATATGTATGTATGTATGTATGTATGTATATATATAATATATATATATATATGTATATATATACATATATATATGTATATATATATGTATATATATGTATATATATATATATATATATATATATATATATATATAGAGAGAGAGAGAGAGAGAGATAGACAATTTTACTTCAGTCGAAGTTCTCAGAAATCAAGAGGCCCACAACCTGGGGCGAACACTTGAAATCTACATGAGATACATAGATATTCAGATGTTTCATTTAAGTTCTTTATCTCTCAAACACTGAGTTAGTAAAGAAATTGAGAACATAATTTTCCTCTCCTCAATTAACCATTTTCATACGTTGTAGTATATCTTTCATGTTGGTCTCTTGGTCTTACTGAATTCCAGGACAAGAATTTATCTAATCTGGTGGAGTATCCAGGTCCGTGCTATTACTTGAGGTAATATCACTTAGAGAAGGTGCACCATTCCTCGGAAAAGCTGTGGGGTAGCTGTGGTGAGGAGATCTTATGTGGGCTGCGAATACTATGTGATCTTGAATATTTGGTCAGGGTTTACTTCTATGGAAAAGTATCCTCATGCCAGATTATTCTGACAAACCCCTGTACAGAGAGACCTTAGACACTCGAGGATAGTGTCTAGTTGGCATTCAAGTTCTCCCCAGTAGGCATTCAAGACAATAGACAAACGTATGTAGATGCAAATGTTTACTAAGCTGCGCTTTGACAAGAAAATGAAAGTAGCGCGAGAGTAGTAGACAAGGTCACATCGATGATATTGCTTTGATTCATTCAACGTTTTTTTTTTCGGCCTTATAAGAAATTTAATAAAGTATATATGTTTGTAGAGTCTGTGTGTGAGAGTGAGAAAGAGAGAGAGAGAGAGAGAGAGAGAGAGAGTGAGTGAGTGAGTGAGTGAGAGAGATGAAGATGTAGAACGCAGCAATGTAATCAGAGCAGTGTAAACGGTTTCATTGAGACGCCATGCTTTAACGGTAGTTTATCGTTCGTTTAAGATAAGGATTCTATATTCCGAAATGTAAACATGGTGACAGCGCAGACAATCTGAATAGCTCGCGTCAGTGTAAAGAGACGTTATTATTTTTGCATTTAAAAAATTTAAAAATTATGGTTTTTAAGGTATTTAATTACCATACGGTCCAACCAGAATATGGGTGGAAAACGGTGAATTGTACCCGGTGTCGACTGGTAGCGGTGGTAGTAGTAAATATTTATAAGGAACAATCGTAACTACTTCCTCAGAGGATATAGCGCTCCGAAGATAGATTTAATGGAGCATTTTAATATCATGAATGGACGTGTACGTCATGGTGATCGATTGTTAAGATAGTGGCTAACAGGCTCGACGTATTGAATTTGTGTTTAACATATGTTGTTGCAATCCTACGATACTTTGGTCCAGAAGGGAATTTCTGCAGTCAAAATATTATACAGTAGATAAAGATATACGTGCGTCCGGCTTGTTTAAATAATGAAGTATGCAAATTACTTTTATGTTCAGAGAAGAGAAGACCAATTCCTAATAATAGTTGTTAATAAAAATAAAAAGGAACCTAATAATCACATATGCAAACGTAATTCATGAACAATAATATTTAATAATAAAATAAATGTTTCCCTTTTAATAAAGGCACTCAAATGACGAACATTAAAAAAGAAAGAAAACTTTCGTTTTTATCGTTAGTTTTTTCTTATCTTCTCATCGATACGGAGGGAGAGGGGGAGTTTTATCTTTTTTTTTTATTAGTTTTGTCTTTATTTATTATTGAAGAATTTCGATATCATAAACTTTCAAACATCGATTTATTTTTCGTACCTTATCGATTAGTTTTGTCTTCTTTTCCTTATCGATTAGTTTTATCTTTTCTTATTGAAATAGGGTAGTTTTCTTATCGATTAGTTCCGTTTTAATAATTTCAAGTAACGAATTAAGCAAATTGTTACTAATTCGCCAACTGTGAAATTATCTAGCGCACTGTGATCCTGGCAGGAAATGCAACGAATATATCAACCAACCAGCGAACCCTAACCCTTACTCGTCAGCTACAGGTAACAAGATGAATTTGAAATTCATATGAAGACATTCGATCTATTTCGATGTAAGCATCAAGAAGAAAAGGATGTAGAAAAACGTTGAATGCAATCAAAGCAACATAATCGATGCGACCTTGCCTACTTCAATCTCTCGTGCGACTTTCATTTTCTTGTCAAAGCGCAGCTTAGTGAAAAATAGAATCCTCTGCTCCTCGATGTTCAATCGTATCCAACACCGGTGTTCACGGGCACAAAGGCAAGTGACATTACTCCACTGAACGTTTTAAAGATGCAGAGAAACAAAAGGGGGTAAAAAGTAGTAAGTGCAATGCAATAAGACCCGCCGAATAGGCACGTAATCTAATATATAAACGTCTGTTAGTCTTTCTGTCGGTCTGTCTCCATATATTCAAACTCTATCTCCACTTAAACTAAAAGTCTTAGAGCGGTG
This sequence comes from Euprymna scolopes, assembly GCF_053919585.1. NCBI lineage: Eukaryota > Metazoa > Mollusca > Cephalopoda > Sepiida > Sepiolidae > Euprymna > Euprymna scolopes. Next base: position 27,966,321 of record NC_136521.1, read on the forward strand.
CTAGAGGCATAAAATAATTGGATTTTTATAGGCCGTTCTTTTATGGGTCTTTAGTCGGTTAAAATAGTTTTTAAGGCTCGAAAATGGGTCAAAATTGAACAAAAAAAGTTAAACATTTTGTACATTTATCTTAATTAATTTTTAATTCTAATCGGTTTATATGCATGTCACGTTAGTACAGCGGCAACGTCACCAGCTTTGAATGCTTCAGTTTCGAAATACGTTCTTTTAATTTTGAAATCACAACTCTATAATAATATATACGAAATCTGGACAAATTAAAATATCATATTTAAGTATATTTTACGCCCGGGCAAAATCATAAAATGTAATAAGATTTACTATTTTTTAGTCATATATATATATATATATATATATATATATATATATATATATATATATATATAGTCATCCACATACAGCACTGTTTCGTTGTTTCACAGCTCATCAGTTGCGGCTTCACAAGCAGCTACTTCAAGCCAGGAGCGAAACCCGACCGCCCAAACGACAGTGATGAGTTTAATTACAGATTAATTAATCTTGTGGTTTACAGTCTTACAAAACATTGTTGGGCGGAAATATTTTATATAATAAAATTCCAGCCAAATAGAATATACAAGATAGAGCAAAGTAAGAGTTGTATAATTCATATTTAATTTTTTTGCCATAAAAATATAGAATTTTGAAACAAAATTTATTATTTGAAGCAAAGTTATTTCCTTAATCCTGTAAGGTTTCCGAGTCGACTATCGTCGTAGTCGTCGTTCTTCTCCCGGTGCGTGCGTGCGTGCGTGCGTGCTCTATATATACTACTAATCAGACGACGGTGTAACTCTTTTGTGTGTCCCGTCTTAATGGTCGTTCCTATTCTCTACATGCCCTCCCCCCACCATGTGACCACACTACCGTCGTTTTGTGGTCATGTGACTGGAGAATTCCGTGTAGTAGTGAGTTGGTCCTTGCATTTGAGGGGAAAGTGGCCTTGGTGCTCGTGTTACCCTCATGCTGCGTCGTGGGACCGGACTCGTCTGCATTGGCTTGTGGTTGATCGGATCTTGGTCCACCTCCATATCTGTTTCTGATGTGTCACAATCAGCTTCTTCCACCTCCATCATCTCATGCATGTTGCACGGTGGTTTGCTGTCCTCCCTTCTTGGTGTTTGGGGAGGTGGTTGATGGGGTTGATGATTTTCCTGAGGAAACGGCGATTGCGTAATGTGATCCTGCCGCTACCATCCAACCGTATCCTGTACTGCCTGTTACGCATTGTCTCGACGACTCTCCCAGTTTTCGCCCATCGTCGTGGATTTGGTCCCTCCTGATTCTGCACCTGCACAGACTCGCCGACTCGGAGCTGTTGGAGGGGGCGGCTGTGTATGTCGTACTGTTCTTTGTTAAGTACGTGCCTTTTCGCCATCGCCCTCTCTCTCAAATCTCTGGTCTCCGTCCAACGCTTGTGGATGCAGTATTTTTTGCGAAGTGCGGGGAGATGGCCCTTTACTGCTCGACCATATAGTATTTCCGCCGGCGACAATCCAAGGTCCTGACTGGGCGTATTCCTATGAGTCATCATCGCCCGTGCTGCCCGATCATGATGTAGGTGTCCGTAGCCATCAACGCAGTCCATCAGCATTCTTTTGACCGTTTTTACGGCCAGTTCAGCTCGGCCATTACTCTGGGGGTAATGTGCAGATGATATGCCCCAGTCTTCTAGGAACGATTTGTATTCTAGTGAATCGAATGGTGGCCCTCCATCGGATGATATTTCCTCCGGCGCACCATACGTGCAAAACCAAACCCTCAGGGCGTTACACACCGCTGCAGCCCTTCCTGATGGTAGTGGTGCGACCTCAATCCAACCGGTATATCGGTCCGCGTATACCATGTAACTTTTCCCGTGCATATCTAGTAAGTCAGTGACTGTCTTTTGAAATGGGAATTCCGGGTTTATGGGTGGCATTAGTGGTTCCCTAGGCTGGGATGGGGCGATCGAATTGCAACTCCGACATTGCGCCCTTGTTTGTTGGATGCTGGCGTCTAAACCAGGCCAAAATAACCGTTGTCTGGCGTTAGCCAACATACCATTCGCCCCTTGATGGGCGGAGTGTAATGCCTCTAACACCTCGGCTCTAAGCCGTTTTGGTATCAAAATTTTGTCCCCTTTTATGGGTACCCCTTCCAGACAATATAGTTGGTCTGCCATCGGCCAGAATTGCCGGATTTCTGGTGGTAGTTCGTGGCGTGACCTTGGGAACCCGTCTTGAATGTATGACGCCAACGTTCGGCACTCCTCATCGGTGGCTGCAGCTGCGACTATCCTATCCCAGGTGATCGCTCGGAACTTGGGGTCATGTGCGTATGCAGCTATGATGGATGCTTGTATACTCCCCTCGATTTGCTGGGAAGTGTCAGTGCCCTTTAGTCTGCTGTGTCTTGACGGCGCCGGGTATCGGGATGTGCAGTCCGGTGCTGCGTTAAGTTTCCCGGGAACATGCTTAATCTGGAACCTGTACATCAACGACCGCTCCTTGAATGAAAACAGGCGGGGATTTTTTATATTCTCCAGGATCTGATCCGAGAAAATTTTCACTAGGGGCTGGTGGTCCACGGTGACCAATAGGTCTGGGGATCCCAGGATGAACATCCTACAAGACTCCAAGCCATAAATCAGCGCTAGAGCCTCCCCCCTCTATAGGGGAATAACGAGATTCTGCATCTTTCGCGAAGCGAGACCCGGCCAAAATCATCTTCCAGTGGTCCTTACCACAGTTGGGACCTAATTCCGTTGGGCATTGGCAATGCTTCTGGAACAGAAAATACCCAATGCCAACCTTACTGAAGTCGGTTGAAAGGCAGGTCGCTCTGTTCATATCGAAGGTTTTTACCTCTTCTTCGATTTTCTGAACGATATTCCTCTTCGACTCTTCGAAAAGTCTATTCAATGTGTCATCCCAGTAAAATTTACGGTTCTTTGTCCGCAGCAACTCTCGAAAAGGGGCCATTATATCGGCCTGTGCAAATGTATACGACACCTGGTGGTTAACTAAACCAAACCAAGACCTGATACCAGTAATGCTCGTTGGGGTCGGGAAATTGAGAATAGCCTCCGTCATTTTTTTAGTTGGCTTCACGCCGTCCGAGGTTATCACAAAGCCGGCAAATTCAACTTCATCGTCAGCAAATTGAAATTTGTCAGGGTTAAAGACTATCCTACTTTTACCACAATGGGTAATATAGTCCACAGTATGCCAGAAAGCCAATTCTAAGGACCTGTCCCATAGGAGTGTGTCGTCTATGCACCGGGTCTTTCGAGGCATGTCAACTGTGATGTCATCGAACCGGCGCGTGTACCCGTCCCCGGATGCGTGAAAACCCTGGGGAGCCCTGAGATACCAATAACGACCCCATTCCGTTATGAACGTGGTCGCGTCCCGGGCTTTTGGGGAGAGTGGCAGACTATGGTACCCATTCCATGCGTCCAAGACAGTCTTTTTGGTTTTGGCAGGCACCACGGACACCTGATTAAAAGGGGACGGTGTGTGATGAGTCTCTCTCATCGTTGCTGCATTCAATTTTTGTAGGTCTACCGTCCTTCTTGGTGACCCGTCTTTCTTTGGAGCGACTACCATCCTCGAACACCAGATCGTAGGTGTGCCTGCTGGTACCGGTTCGATAATACCCAACGCAACATCTCGATCCAAATCATCCTTTACCCTTTTCTTCCAGTGATGAGGGACTGGAATGGGTGTGTGTATGGCCGATGGTTTCGCCCCCGGGGTAAAATTATGTCCAGCGGCCTCCCTACCATGACTTGTAACGGTTGATGGGGGCAGGTGTTGAATGCGCTGGACTTAAAGTGTTCACGTAACCACTTCTCTAACCGTTCCCTATTATCTCCAGTGGGGGTAAACGGGATCCTCGCTGGCTTGTCCGGGACGGATTCTCTTTTCGGACATCCACACGGTGCTGTCCCACTTTCTGAAGCCGATAAATCGGCCTTTGATACTCGATGCGGGAAGTCGCGATTGATTACTCCTAGGTCTTTGAGGGCCGATTCTGACAAGTAGAATCCTGACGTGTTTTCTGAAACGTAGACCACTTGTCGCGTTTCCTTCTGGCCGAGCTTAATCTGAGTCAGGACCACCCCCTTGATATCTAGGGGTTCGTCTGTGATCCCCCGTATCCTGTGGGTGTAAGGTATCAGGATCCTGCTGGTGCACCCTAATATTTTCAATATTTCTGGGTCACTCGAACACGTCTGGGCACCGGTATCTGCAATGGCCTGGATGCGGTGTTTTCGACGGCTTACTCCCTTATCCAAAGCGCACCCGAATTTAGCCTGGGACTCTGGTATCAGGGACACATCGACCATTAATGAGGGTGGTGGCTCAGGGGGACTTCTCCTGAACCCACCACTGCTCCATGCAAGATGTGGCACTGCTGCTATTCTACCTTTTTGATTGTAAAATGCCGGTGCCCCCTCCATTCTGCTGCCGAAAATATTCGATTGACGTGTGGCATCGTTTGTTGACTCCGCCGTCGACCTCTCCTGTTTCCGGCACACTCTTTGTAAGTGGCCTGTGACGCCACAATTAAAACATTTTAGCCCCCTCGCCGGGCAGTTCTTCCGCCCTTTTAACCCACTGGGGTGTGAGGTCCTCCCACACCCTTCACAAGGACTATTCTGAGGGGTTTTGAGCGGCTGCTCCTTCCGAGATGGTTTTTTCTCGGTTGTTAGTAGGCCAAAAGTCGAGTGTCCCTCTGAGCCTCGTTGCAACTGAGGAGCAGACGTCTCTGTAGTTTCTAAACTAACCAGCCTGTGAAGCTTCTGCTCCACAGTGGTTAGAATATTTGCTTCGGCCAGCAATTTACACTGGTACTCCGCATTTGCCAGACCAGCTACGAGTTGGCCAGCTACCATGTCCTCCGAATAGTTTACGGCTTGCCGGCAGTTCTCGTTGGGGCACAGAACCGTGAAATTGCAAAACCGTGCCTGGGACCGAAGCTTTGCCAAGAACTGTCCGGGTCCCCCCACCGTCTGTTGTCTGATGTTATGAAATTTATGTCTATGCACCTCCGGGTGTAGACCTTTCACCGCAATGAACTGTATATGCCTTAAGAGTTGTTCCTCTGTGACAGAATTGAGGGTTCCAGGCCCAACTAAGTCAAATAAAAGTCTATTTACCTCATTTGAGCAGGCTGTCCTTAGTTCATTGCAGATTTCCACGGGGTCGGTAAGGCCGCACATTTGTTTGTATCGGGCCCACGAGTCGATGAAAAGCGCCCAGTCCGCGTCGGTGAATCCATGTTCGATACGTGGCCGGTCTGGTTTCTTGGTGTTAGACCGACTCGAGGCACTCCCTCCGCGAAGCTCATTGTTTTCTCTTTGCAGATTTATTAGTTGTTGAATCAACTGCATGTATTGGCCGTCCTCGTGTTGTCCTGAGGCCATTATACTCCAAAAATCGTGCAAAAGAAATTATGTTGAAAAATAAATCCTGTTCGTAGCGCCATGTAAGGTTTCCGAGTCGACTATCGTCGTAGTCGTCGTTCTTCCCCCGGTGCGTGCGTGCGTGCTCTATATATACTACTAATCAGACGACGGTGCCACTCTTTTGTGTGTCCTGTCTTAATGGTCGTTCCTATTCTCTACAAATCCTTGGAATTTCAACGCATGACTTATTTCTTCAGAAGAACTGTATTTTGCAAAATAATCATTATGGATAAACATAATTTTGCTTTTTAGCACATATATTGAAAATTAATTAAAATATTTTTAAAGAAAAGGACATCATTTTAAGATGACCCAGCGGAAGAATTAGATTAAAATAAATATAAAAAACTGAAGTGCATATACTATTTCTTGTTTAATTCAATTTTCCCAACCAACTGCAATATATATATATATATATATATATATATATATATATATATATATATATATATATATATATATATATATAATAAAGGAATGTTTGCGTAATTGTTGTTGGAACTTTCAAACATTCATGTATGCATTCTCATTTACAGTTTTTCATATATAGTTTACTACTTCGATGTAAATATCCGTGACTAACCAGACAAGCAAGAACATCCCACCCTATACTGTAAAATCCTTAGATGCCAGAAAGATTTCTACTCTAATAGTTTTTCTCTTCGAGCTACTTGACTTTAGAATTCTTGCCCGTCTCCTGTTTCCCTGATTGTAATCACATACAGACATGTTTTTGTAGGTATGGTCTTAAATAGTAGCTCCTTATGTCCAATTGCTACTTTGGAATGAATCTGAGTAAAAAAAGTCATTATGGCTAGACATATAGACCATTATTATTAGTATTTATTTTTAGTAATTATTATTAGCAGTGATGACAAGACAGGACCAGTCGTGTAGATATAATTGCTCGTGACACTCGGCTCATGGTTCAATCCATAAATAGCCTTCTACGTGCTTCTATGTTTTAAATGTTTATGCAAATATTCATGCAAAGAAACTTACGATGAAAGATGGAAAAGCAAACATCTCAATGGGGACATTGACATTGGTATGCATCAGTAAATTTGTGAGGTCCCTCGTGTAAATAGCTCGACTCCCGACACCTACCATACAATCGAAATCTGCTCGCCTCGAAGGAAATCATTTGACATGAACAACAATACCCCTTTTCTTTTGTTGTTTAAGAAAGTCTGAACGGAATTCAAATGAACTTCCGAGAATCATCGGCGAATCATCCGATGAATGATCACGAGAATACAATCGGACAAATACAGGGCGGAAAGAAACATGGCGACCTTCAATGGAGGCGATGGAGTGAAATGATAGAAAACTGATTGACATTCGATTTCAATTACAAAACGCATCAAAAATATATACGATCTGAACTACTCGTTTATTTTGGGTCCCTTAACTTCTCTCAAATTTTATACCAAGGAGTTAAGAATATTGATTACATATTTTTATGCATTTTCTATTAAAATAATATTTAAAATTATGAAGATAACCGATATCGGCGAGGAAATAACAAGAATGCTATAACAAAACGGAAAGCCGCAACTCTTGTCAACTGTGAGATTCGAACTGATAATGGCAGCAAAGAATTTTTTATTATTACTATTATTATTAATAACAATAACAATAGTACAATAATAATAGTACTACTATTGCTTTATGGTGGATTAACACTGTAGGCAAAATAATCTCTCTCCAAAAATCAAATTCAGCTATTTGTGAACAGTGAAGTCATAAAAAACACACTACTTTCACTATTAACCTTAACTTCGGATGATAATACAAAAAATATAGCCATTATGTATGGCTTTATGACTTTGCGGGTCGGACTTAGTTAAAATTGGTGGTAAAAATTACTTAAATGCCCTAAAAATAAGAATAGCTTGGAAATAGGGGGGTCATTTTAAATCTATATTCGCAATTAACTCTCACTCTAAATTCTAAATTAATTGCTTCTTTTTTAATGTGTTGAGTTTTGGGGAGAGGAGTATTAAAATTTTTTTTAAATTTGACAAACTTATAAAGATTTTGTATGATTTTGATTAACTCATTGTCTCATTTTTCATCAATTTCTTTAATTGTGCTACTTTCATCTATTTCTTCAATTGTGTCATTTTCATCTTTTTCTTTGTCTTATTTTTCATCTATTTCTTTAATCATGACATTATCATCTATTTTTTCCATTGTGTCATTTTTCAATTTGTACACCAGTGTCAATTGTCTCTTCGTTTCCAAATTCTCAATAAGTTAAAAATTGATTAAATTTCAAAGGCAAATTGGTATGTAATTTAAAGAATTTTAAACTGAATAAAATATACACTAAAGCATTAATTATTTGAATTGATATATACGCGCTTTCCAGGCAATTGCCTGGGTCGGGGTCACGTCAGTAAGATAAAAAAATGTAGCGACCAATTTAATACTCAACTACAGACTCTCTGAGAGGCGTAATATAGACGTTTCACAAATAGGTGCGAAACTAAATTTGTACGCTCCCAAAAGTTTTGATACGAGAAAAGGCGTCGAATATTGACTTCGTTTACCACAATTTACAAATTGAAAGAAATTAAATTAGCACCAGAGACTTCAAATTGCATGTGGTTCTGTGGCCCTTAGTCTTATGTTGTAAATAAACAATATTCTAACAAATAGTGAACATTGTGTTTTTAAGGTTTAATTGTCAAGAAAAAATATAAGAACCGTTTTTAGAAACAGAAGTCTCGATTACGAAAGTAAAATGTTTAAATTTTTCCGAGTTCCAACTTTGATTAATCGTTCCAACACATACCCTCGATATGCTTATATATATATATATATATAGATATATATATATATATATAAATTGTGTTTATTTAAGCAGCATTTTTGCATTTAAACACACGTTGTTACAGATAATAGAAAGCGTCTGTTTGATTAGACCTTTTAATTTTTTTTCTATTTTTCTGATGTTTATTTTCGGTTGTGGTATATTTTCTTTTACGCAATATGCAGTAGTTATTTCAAAAGTACAAACAAATATGACTTAGATGCCATTAGCTAGAATCCAACCTAAGCATATAGCTATCCAGTCTTAGTCGTTGCCATTTGAGCTATCCCTAGATAGATAAGAAATAGTTAAAAAATGAACCGACTTTAGGATATAAAATTCGTAGTTCGTAACTACGAATTTCTTAATATTTGTTAATGCGTACAAATAACATATTTAGTCGCTTATGCTTAGTGAAGCTTAACCTATTTTGAAAGAGTTTCGTATAAAGCGAAGTAAAATACAAAGATTCAATCAGTTTTATCAGATACGTTGTTCGATATCCGGTGCTTTTACTATCTAAATAATTCATTTTATCTATTTTCATGTGGTTAATGTTTTTTTTTGTTCAGGCATCTTACGTTTGTTTACTTACTTTTCTTCTACTCCAAATAAAGTAAAATTACTTTCAGGTCTTTCCTACTGTGAGTAGCGTATTATTCGCAATCATTAACCAGAGAGAAAAGTAGTTCACCCTCCGAGAGAAGACGCAGTTCAGTGGAAATCAAATATTCCGTCTGCAAATTAGGCTGTATTATGATTCATTTCGAACCATTCACCTTCCGTGACACATCTTCGTGGTGTCGATGTTCGTAATAGCAACGGGAAACGTCTGGATTTCTTCAGCGCCTCCTAAGTGTTTCGCAAATGTACTTTCCTTCTTGTATTGGCGGCAATATGCACTTTTTAACCCCGCCAAGCGTTTTCTTGGTGAGACGATGACTAATGACCTAAGACAAATGATTTAAAATTAACTCTCAACGGTTCCAAACTACTTTCATCAACATCCGTATTCAGATCCGTGCTATTTAACTGAAAGATTTACGTTCAGCTTTCAGAAATTATATCAATTTCACTTTTATATTGTAAAAATATATATTCATTTGTTATAAAATAAAAACAAGACCCGTGCCTGGCATTGCTCGGGCGGAATATAAATATATATCGGAAAAAAGAGTACATTTCTGCTTCCCCACCTCCAGTAAGCTTAAAATAAAACCTAGTTGAGGGTTAGATAAGGGCTATATATATATATATATATATATATATATATATATATATATATATATATATATATATATATATATATATATATATATGTAGCAGGTATATACGGATAGATACAGAGAGAGAGAGAGAGAGAGAGAGAGAGAGAGAGAGAGAGAGAGAGAGTGGCAGACAGAGCGACACAGATGGAGAGGCGTTACGAACTAAGTATATCAAAATTATACACTTTCATTTCATTCTATTCAAACAGGAAGAGAATTATTTTTGCTTTCATATAATTGAATCTTGAAGTAAAATCGAAATCTCATACTCGATTTTTTCAGTCTGATAATTTCCACACTTCACAAGTCAGACATTTGTTCAATTACCTTTAAAAAGATCACTCATAAGGAAAACCGGAGATATGTATTTGGAGTTTTAACATTTTACTTAGAGATTTTGGACCGCTTCCATTGTCTTCCTCCAAAAATTGTATGAGTAAGATTTTAATTCATAAAACTAGAATCTTTCACTTAAATAATCAATTCCTCTTAAGAAATCCCCTGTTCTCAATCCTCGCGTTGTGGCACTCAACGTCCAACCGGCAGACTCTGGGTATGCCGTGGCGTTCTCTTTGCAAGAAATCCACGTAACGTGCTGACATCACAGAATAAGGTAAGCGATAAACGACTGTCACGAAAAATGCTCAAATTCTGTTTCAATTCTCAAAGATATTTCTTAAGGATTTATAAAACTTGTTCAAAAATGACTGCATTTTCCTTTCAGAAAGATAAAGAATTGTTTTAAACTTTGACAAATTCAAACGAGAAATTTTGCCGGTAAAATATCATAAAGTTTTATATTTTCTAAAAGTGCGTTTATTTATTAATTCACCCGTCAGATTAATGTAAAAAAGGAACCATTTTCGAATGATTTTTAAGCGAGATTTTTTACAATTCTTTTTCTTACAGCAAACATTATGTAGAATTATTTTTTTGTATATTTTCTTATAATGATAAAAAAAAACTAGTGAATATTTGTAAGAAGATTGGGGATTTAAATATTTTTCTTTTAGTTTATGAAACCAGTTAATCAAATAATTTTATATATTTTCTAGTCTGTTCTCACAATAATAAATATCGTTTTTCATAGAGTATTCATGATTTTGAAGATAATGAAATAATTGGCTGGCTCGTTTGGAAGTTAACCTATTCAATATAGTCCAAGTGACTGTTAAGCTAGCTTTAAGCTTGATTTAATTTTAGAAGTTCACAATCTCTATCTCTACTCTTATATTAAAGGAACCGTGTGTCTGTCTGTGTACGTGAGTTCGTTCCCTATAGACTCTGCAAGGACTGGGCCGATTTTTATGAAATATCACAAAAATGTACTTAACATATCTTGAAGTGTTCTTAAATATGTTTTGTCTCGGAATGTCTCCTATAAGTATCGATAATCGATAATCAAAAAAACCCAATAAAAGAAGAAACATGCGATTTTGACTAAAGTTAACAGCTTATATACCCTAATATCACAAGTGCATTCGAAAAGTTTTATTACCACACAACCTGAAAGGCTCGAAAGATAAAATCAACAGTAGGTTCTTTTATATGACACGGGTGAGTTTGAAATAAATGTTTCTGTTTAAAATACGATTGAACCATGACTTCTTCATTTTAAACTTAATTCAAACCATTTTCACCGCACAAGCAGAAAGGTCTAGTATATAAAATCAGCAGTAGGTTCCTTGATATGACAGGGTCACGTCTCAAATGAATGTTTCTGTTTAGAGCGAAATTAAACAATGATATTTGACTTCTGCATTTCAAACTTTGCTTTGTGAATTTTTGAGACGAGGATTATTTGTATTATTTAGCTTCGTCCTTTTCATTTACTCAAGACAAGACAGGAAGCTATTTTCTGTAAAGATCTAAAGTTCATAATCACAGGACAGGATGAAAACATTCAGCAGGCATGGTTTTACAAACCTGCAGCTCTTTTAAAAAGACAAAGTATTTTATGGAAGGAGATCAATCAAATTATCATAATTATCAAATCTTAGCAATATGCTGCAATGATCCACACATATAACAAAGCAGAATCAAATATTATTTTTGGAGGAAGAAAGCTATCGATGACAAGAGAAACAACATAGAGACAGGCGTCAATTCTCATGTAATGTCAATAAGAAATTTTCAAGAGATTAGCGACATTTTAGTCGTAAATAAAAGAATACTTTTCGAAATTGAATGATGAAAATATAATTTTTGAAAAATTCTAGGAATATACTTAAATGCTGCGCGAGGCAAGCTCAAACCCGCGGAGAATTCTGGAAAGAAAATAAGACACCAATGCAAAATGGCTTGTTATCAAGTATGCGACTGTGAATTAATAAACGTCATAGGATGCAATTCGTTACGAAAGCTTACAACAAAGAAATGCGAAATTTTGATTTTATTAAAATTGTCTGTGATATGTGCACCATTAGATTAGAAAATATTTGGTCGTTGGTTCCGGTATTTCTGGAGAGATGCTGTCATGCTGTGGCCATAATTAAATCAGCCCTCGAGACCTCTTACTGGACACTTCCTTTTTGGCGGGAAATGCCGCTGGCTGCGAATCACAATTATTGACCAGTAAGGAAAACGGTAGTCGGATATTAGATATTAAGAATCAAGTGATAAATTCTATTTGATAATGGTCAGGTTCTCTGCGAGAAAAAAGGAGAAAGAAGGGTGCAAAAGAGAAGAAGAAAGTTAAGAGACAGAATAAAACGAAGAACATACAGCCATGTAAAAGGAGGAAGAGACAGAAGGAGAGGAGAAGGAAGGAGAAAAGAAAGAAGAAGAAATTTAGATGAATGATAAAACTGAAAAGAATCGTATTTGGTAATAGTCCTGCAAGAAAAGAGGGGTTAATAATAATAATAATAATAATAATAATAATAATAATAATAATAATAATAATAATAATATGGGACCCATCCAGTGACTACCATACCACAGAACAAAGAATTGCAGACCAAGCAAGACTGATAGTCAACAAAGGTTGGCTCTCTAAACTAGAACTAACAGAAATTCAGCGAAAAATAAATTATGAAACTGAACAAGAAGCATCCCCCAACGGAACCACACGTAGAGCAACCCCACAAGTTGAAGCCCCACAAGTAAAAACACCAAAGACCGAGGACCAACAAAGAACGAAGTCTACAAACATGGAAACCGAGAACAATGAAATAGAACTAACAGAGAATGAAGCAAATGAAATAAATAATATAATACAGCTGATGAACCAGGAAAAAGCAAAGCTCTCATCGTTAAGGAACCAAGAGCAGAAGAAATTAAAAACAGAAACAGAGAAGGTTAACAAACTCCTCCCACATATCCCAACAAATACAATCACAGACTTAAACAACCTGATTTACGCAGGCGCCAAAATGGTAAGTATGAAACTCAAATCAGAAAAACAACCGGAGACAAGCGGATAGACAAAACCTGGATGGGAAATAAGACTAGAAACCCAAATACACAAACATAAAAAAGAAACCAAAATGATCAACAGGAAAAAAGCAATGTGGAGAAAACGGAATATTGGAAATGTAACTGACAGGGAGAGGCTAAACAAGAAACATGAAGAACTAGACCAAAAAATAAAAGCAAAAGAAGCAAGATTGAGACGATATAGATATAAATCTGAACAATGCAAACAAAACAGAACATTTGAAACTAATGAAAGCCAATTCTACCAAAATGTGAACGGAGGAAAAACAAAAACAGAACAATCAAATCCGACAGAAACAAAACTCTACTGGAGTAAAATATGTGAAAGCGACGAGATCACAATAAAAATGTCGAATGGCTGAAAGACATGAAAGAAGAGTTACAACAAATCGAAGAAGGAACAGTCAATGAAATCAACAAGGAAACCCTAAAGAAAACCATAAGAAAAATGGCAAACTGGAAGGCACCAGACCACGAAGAGATACATGCATACTGGTTCAAAAAATTCACAACCTTACACGAAAGGCTAGCCCAAAACCTGAGAAGATGTATACAGGAAGCAAGCGTACCAGACTGGATGACAAAAGGTAGAACACCACTGCTACAGAAGGACACGGAGAAAGGAACCGTCCCTAGCAGCTATAGGCCAATCACCTGCTTACCAAATGTGAAAGATACTTACAGCACAACTGAGGGAACAAATCTACCACTCCCTGAATAACCATAGACTCACCCCCGAGGAGCAGAAAGGATGCCAAAAAAGGAAAAAGAGGAACGCATGACCTGTTATATATTGATCAAAAGATCCTAAAGGAGGTAAAAAGGAGGAGAAAAAATTTAGCCATGGCATGGATTGACTACAAAAAAGCGTACGACAGGATCCCCCAAGCATGGATAATAAGAATGCCTAAAAATGTATAAAATACCAAGCACGATCACCAACATAATAATAACAAAGAAAATGCAATGAAAACATGGAGACTGGAATTGATAGCTGATGGACAACACATAACAGAAATTAACATACAAAGAGTCATCTTCCAAGGAGACTCACTATCACCACTACTGTTCATCATAGCCATGATGCCCTTGAACAGTATTCTGAGAATGTGTCAAGCCGGATACAAGTTCTCCAATACAGAGGAAAAAATGAACCACCTGATATACATGGACGATTTGAAACTTTTTGCAAGGACCGAAAAGGAGCTAGAGACACTAATTAACACTACCAGGAATGGAATTTGGAATGGAAAAGTGCGCACAACTAGTTATAAGAAAGAGAAAACTGGAAACGACAGAAGACATGGAACTACCCAACCAAACAGAAATGAGGGCACTAGAGGAACAAGGTGACTATAAATACTTGGTAATTCTGGAAGCGGACACCATAAGAGCAACAGAAATGAAAGAGAAAATTGGAAAGGAATACCTCAGGAGAACAAGAAAACTCATGGAAACGAAATTTAAGAAACCTAATAAAAGGTATATATACATGGGAAGTATCACTAGTAAGATACTCTGGACCGTTTATAGGGTGGACAAAAGAAGACAACCCAGAAAACCAGGAAACCCATGACCAGAAAACCAGGAAGCCCATGACCATGCATAATGCACTACACCCAAACGACGATATTGACAGACTCTACGTGAAAAGGAAAGACGGTGAGAGAGGACTGATCTGTATAGAAGACTGTGTGAAGGACACGAAAAAAGAACTAAAAAAATACATAATGCAAATCACTGAAAGGATAATTATGGCAGCGAGAGACACTGAAAAAAACAACCCAACAAAACAGAAAACAGAGAGACAAACGACAAAACGAGAAAAGAGAAATGGGAAGAGAAACAGCTCCCCGGAAGATTCATAAGAATGACAAAAGATGAGAATAAAGAAAACACCTGGACATGGATGCGAAAAGGACATATTAACCGAGAAACTGAATCTCTAATAACTGCAACACACGATAACTCAATAAGAACCAACCATATAAAAGCAAGGATCGATAAAACATAAGAAAACAGCAAATGCAGACTTTGTGGACAAAAAGACGAAACGATAAACCATATAGTAAGTGAAAGCAGCACACTGGCCCAAAGGAATACAAAAATAGGCATGACCAAGTGGGGAGAGCGGTACACTGGGAATTGTGCAAACGACTGCATTTTGAGCGTACAAACAAATTGTACAAGCATAAAACCGCAACAGCACTCGAAAACGAGAACTACAAAATCCTATGGGGCATGGACATACAGACGGACAAATCCATCTAAGCAAGAAGACTAGATGTCGTAATAATTAACAAGAAAAGAAAATCCTGTCAAATCTTAGACTTTGCAGTCCCAGCTGACCACAGAGTGAGTATGAAAGAAAAGGAGAAACGAAGCAAATACAGCCAGAGAGTTAAAAGGGATTTGGATGATGAAGAAAATCAAAATAGTACCGATAATAGTAGGAGCACTAGGAACAATTCCGAAAAACTTCGAAAAAAGAATGTCAGAAATTGGAATCAGAGGAATAACTGCAAAAGTACAACGACTAACGATAATGAAAACGACTGAAATGTTAAGGAAAACCCTTGAATGCGGAGAATAATACAAGAAGACAATATAACGAATAAGCGTTACAGGGAATGAAGAACACCGAAGCTGCATAAAGTTCTACACCCCCATCATGCATCCCTCCATTGTTTCAAGACCGTTCCCCCAATAAAAAAGTGATACCAAAGGGCCGAGAAGGGTCAATAAGGACTGAAAGACTGAGGAGAGAGCGCTAACCAGACCTCGGCTGGAAAAGCGCAAAGAGAACTGGGACCTTGGGGAGGCTGAGTGCCACTCTAATTCCAGTATAAGCCAATGGTCACTACCATCGAGAAATCAATGGTAAGCGGCTGTTGCGATGATGCAAATTCTATCAAATGCTATCGAAGGAGGTGGAGAGACTGGACGTCTGGGGAGACTTGTTGTCACTCAGCTTCCAGAGAACACCACAGGTTCCCAATCAGATCGTTTGTTGACTTATGTGAAAGCTCTATGTGAGCCAATAATAATAAAAACATGGGGGAACAAATTATGAGTAACTTTGAGTTGCATTGGATATTTTAACTGATTCTGAAGGAGTTTTGGGCGCTGATTTCAAATATAAAATTAGTTCTGCTCTACATGCTCTGGTTTGTATGCAATTTGAGGTTAATGAAATTGTACAAATGTGAACTTGCGTAAACCATATATAAGCATTTTCACGTCCACACACACACACACACACAGATATATATATATATATATATATATATATATATATATATATATATATATATATTCAGTACAGACATAAATGCGACGCCGCTAAAGTTGATATTGACCAAATTTTGTGGCTTGTGCCAACTGATCTTCTTAAAAGTCCATTGCCCAAGAAAGTAAACAAGAATAGAAGCAAAATAAATAAGGAAATGAATAATAATGCTTGTTTCATCATAAGAATTCTACTTTATCATGTCCTGGATATGACCTTAAACTATATCCGATGGGGAACCCCAGCTTGCAGAGTTTGGGGAGTTTGGAGCCACCCTTTAATTGACATTGCTCTCAGGTCTACTCTGACCCGGAGTGGTAGTACCTGTTATGGTCCCAACTATGGGTTTAATAGAAACCGACTTGAAAAAAAAATATATATTCTATTAAAAAATTTTTCTTCAAAATCACTGTGTAGTATTGGGAATCCCAGATTAAATGCTATATAGGTAGTTTTAGAAATAGAAAGTTATGTAAGTGTATTTTCATTTCCCATCAGCGAGTGTTGGCAGGATCACAAAGGTTAGGTTTGACAGATATCAACCTAGAGAAAATGCACCGAAAATTAGGGGTGACATGAACCGGAAATTAGGGGTGATACGGGAATTGTGGTCGTAGACTTCCGGTTGACGACCACATAGGCTGAGAGTGGTTTAGGCAGCAGAGGAAGCAGATCGGAGATTTCATGTCTCTCCCGACAATCAGGCTTCGAGATATAGGCTTGCCTTAAATAAAAGATTGAAGCTTCAGTCCATCTTATTGTCATTAATGAATCTGTCTGCAGTGACCACTTCCCAACGAGATGGCAAACCAGCATCCAAGAAGGCATCACACACACACATATATGTAAGAACTCAGACACTTAAAAGTATCCTTAAAAACAAGTAAAAGTAAACGTAACAGAAAAGTTTAGTTAGTATTAAATAAATAAATAATAAACAAGACAGCAAAGATTTATGGTAACAACGAGATCGACATTAAATAACCTGAAAAGGGTTGATATGCCGTAAAACAACTCAACCAACTCTACTTTTTGAAAAATTCAAGTGAACGTTGCGTATTTTTTACCAGTCGGGACTGGGTGCCATTTTTGTACCCTCTTTGTCTATAATTCTTTTCTGTTTCAGTTCAAACATAAGGCGACATCATTGCAGCAACAAAACTGATGCCTTCTGCTACCTTTGTTAATGCTACACACTAAATCGTTAGAGACGTAACATGTCATCGTTCGTCAAGCGTTCGTTTAACAAGGTATATTTTGAAGTTCATCTTGATGATCAAGACAAGCAATGGGCTCCTCATGTGCCACAATTGTGAGGAAATGCTTCGAGACTGGACCAAAGGAAAACGCAAAGGTCTGCCTTTTGAAATTCCAATGATTTGGTGTGAATCCACCAACTATGTAACTGACTGTTATTTCTGCGTGGTAAACATATTGAGGGTGTTGGGAAGACCAACTGACATAAGATTACGTACTCGAACATTTCCGCAGCTATTCAGCCTGCTTCACATTCTAAAGAAGTCCCTGTTTCAGTTGTCAAAGGCTTGCCTTCATTGGACGATAAAGACATTGGACATGATACAAACGAACAAAACAGTGAATTGACAGAAAAGCGTTCATTGTCGGAGGACTGTTCTTCAGACACCGAACCTTTCCCCGTCACCAAGTCTCTTCCCCAGGCTGAACCGAATGATTTAGTGCGAGATTTGGGGGTTTCAAAGAAAGCAGCAGATGTTTTGGAATCAAGATTATAAGGCAGAAATCTTGTTGATCATCCTATTAAATATTTCAGAAATTGTGACCTTCGTTTGAGAAGACAGTTTGTTTACTGCCATTACATCCCACGACTTCTCAAATTTCTGCTGAATGGAGATTCTTTTGACACAGTTCAAAACGCAGTCTAAAGTGTGTTCTTTTACATAATGCCAATGTTTATGAAGCAGTACCTGTCGCTCACTTAGTGCATTCGTAAAAAGACTATGATTATATGAGAATGGTCATGGATCTATTAAAGTATCATGAGCAAAATTGGATCATTTGTGTAGTGATTTGTCAACTTTCTATCTCAACAGAAAGTTTACCCAAGTTTCTATGTTTCCTCTGTATGGCGGACAGCCGAGCACAAGAGAGACATTGGGTCCAGAACTGGCCTATTCGTGATCCCCTTAGAACAGGTATGCCAAATATCATGAAAAACCCAATTGTAAACAGAGATAAGATCATCTTTCCTCCTTTTCGTATCAAATTAGGTTTGATGAAGCAATTTGTCAAGGCACTGGAAGACGAAGATGAATGTTTCCAACACATTATCACAGCTTTTCCAAAGTTATCACTTGAGAAGATCAAAGCAGGTGTGTTTGATGGCCCACAGATTTGAACCCTTTTTCGTGATGATCAGTTTGTTACTGAGATGACAGATTTAGAAAGGGCAGCGTGTTTTCCTTAGTAGCAGTCGTTAAAAACTCTCTTGGAAACAATAAGACGGAGAATTACAGTGAAATTGTGAACAAAATGCTCCTCACTTTTCGTGATCTCGGGTGCAACATGAGCATGAGCATGAGCATGAAGCTTCAATTTTTGAACAACCAACTTGATAAGTTCACTGACAACCTGAGGTTATGAGTAACAAACAAGAGAAAAGATCATGGAAGAATGCTACCAAGGGCGGTAGAACAAAAAGTATGATTGCTTACTCCTGTTGGAGCATTAAACGAAATTGCTCAGATGAAGTGTTCAAACGCAGGAGTTACAAACGCAGGAGTTACAAACGCAAATTCCTTCCTGAATAAAATACTCATTCAAATAGAAACTGATGTTTTCTAAGAATATATATATATATTAATTTATTCAATTTATTTTTAAATTCTTTATCGGCTTCTTATGGTAACTCATAAACCATCTTCACACGATATATTGACGACATCCTCATTATCACTCCCTCTCGCGGAAAGACCATCAACATTTACCACATTTTTAACAATCAAGACCCCACAGAACATCTCGACACTTCTAGTTCATTCTCACCTCCTGATTTCAACCTCAGCATTGGTAGAAATCCTTACGTACTAGATTCTACAGGAAACCTGCCTGTCGGAACATATTTATTTAGTTCAAATTTAAACGAACTTCTTAATATGATCAGTCATGTATATGCGAGCGACTACATGAAGTTTAACTAATTTGCATATTAATTTAAATAACGAGTGTTAATTAATTACTTATTCATTTTATATGGTTTATTATTGGATGATTCATCTTATTTCATTATTATTCTGAATTCTAGTTTCTCATAGTTTCTACATTCTGTGTAACTGCGTGGAATTTAAGATGAAAACGTTCTAGCCTAGGGATATATATATATATATATATATATATATATATATATATATATATATATATATATATATATATATATATAAGAGCAAATAGTTAAAAAAACATATTAAAAACACGTTGGAAAAGAATTAAAAGCATATTTTATCTGAAAAGGAAACACTTGATAAGTGGATAGTCCTTAATCCGCGGAGTTCCGAAGAAATACTTTCCTTCTCATCAGAGGGTAGGATTTAGCAAAATGCGGGATCGGATTTTGCATACACAAGTATTTGATGAAACTGCAAGTAAGTCAAAGATCTTACTTGATAACAAAAAGTGAGGCAGAGGGAATATGGTGTAGAAAAAAGTGATTCCACGTAAATGGATAGTCAGGTGAAAGGTAAAGTATCCAATGACGGTAAAATCCAAAAATGTAAATCCAAGTTAATTTAATTTTCCATTTTCAAGTAAAATCCAAGGAAATCGCGTAATTGGAAGATGGTCCAAAATAATTCAAAAGGCCGAAATCCGTGGAATAATTCACAAATATGTACAAGAAAAATGGGGACAAATTCCAATAATATTAATAAGTTCTATCTCCTACTTGGTTTTATCGAGCTTTTACATCTGGTTGAGATTTCTTTATAAATATTAATTCTTTAATATTTATAATATACTTTAGTTTTACCATCTTGGATCATTTTGGCAAATTCAATTCTAAATTTTATTTTATTATATATATATATATATATATATATATATATATATATATATATATATATATATATATATATATATATATATAGGACCTTGTCGATGTGTCCGCGAAATGTCTCTAGCAAACAACTCTCTGAATATTTGAACTACAGAGTTGAAATATGATATATAGAGTAGCACACGATATGTTTTTAGGTGGCAACATTTACTTGTCAAAATTAAAAACAAACAGTTCACCTTGGCAGAATTAGTCGACTATTATAATAAAAACGTAAACAGGGAGCATTAAAATATTAAAGAATATTTTATGACCGAGCAAAGGCGGGCGGCCTGCTAGTTTATATATATATATATATATATATATATATATATATATATATATATATATATATATATATATATATATATATATATATATAAGGCTGACAGTCTCTGTGTGTGTCTGGTCACGAATAGGCTCCTATATGGTTGACTATTATAGAAAACTGATCACATATAATAATAGAAGATGTATCGAAACACAGGAATGGGTATGTTTGATCTGGCATAATGATGATTCATTAAAATTGTTGGGTCTGCATACGCGCCTGGTCCACAAAGTATTGAAATAAAAAATTTAAAAATTAAAAAAAAAGTTTACAAGTGTTTTTGATATAGATGTATATAATAATACTTTAATAAGTATGTTTTAACTTAAATAGGGATGGTATAATAATAAAACTGTGGGGTCTGCGTTCGCGCCTGGCCTCCATAGAATGGAAATAGGCACAAACTTCAATAAAGACTTTTCATATCTATCTGCGTAAGTATACTTTGATGTTTATGTTTCAGTTTGAAGAAATATGGTATAATAAAATTATGGGGTGTTCGTTCGCGCCTGACCTCCATAGAATGGAAATATGTCACAAAGTATAACAAGGTTTTTTTGATATAGATCAACAGAATATTGTGATAAGTGTTTCAGTGTGAACAGGCATGGTATAATAAATTATGGGGTTCATCTATTTTATTTTTACTTTCATCATATTTTGCGTTGGTTTTGATACCCCCAAATTCGAAGCTATCTCTTTACAACCCTTCCTTTTCATAACCTATCATACTTTCATAAATCAGAGTCCATTTTCTGTAGGCTGTTTTTGAACCCAGTAAACGACGGGTACTTTTGCTGGTATATATATATATATATATATATATATATATATATATATATGTGTGTGTGTGTGTGTGTGCGTGCGTGAGTGCGTGCGTGCGCGTGTGTGTGTGTGTGTGTTTGTGTGTGTTGTTTGTTTTTGTTGGCGATATTTATTGAATGAATTCAATTATTTATAGGGAAGCGCATTTTTACCTAAATCGAGTTGGGAACAATTTTCCCTTTATTCCCTTTATTTCCCAACTAGTTATATTTTAAAAATAATATATATATATATATATATATATATATATATATATATATATATATATATATATATATATATATATATATATTGAAAAGTGTTTTTGCATCTAAACTACCTATATTGATACCAAAACAGCTTTTAGTTTGCGTATTTATTTTTTAACAGTTTCTAATACACAATCTATTACACATTTTATTTGCCATGCATGTTTCGGTCTACCAGTATTTACCAACTAGAGATCTCATCAGGCAACAACCTTTATTTCCGAAAACGGAATTCAAAATGGAGAGCGAAAATTAATTCTCAGTAAAAGAAGGCTTTTTTTTCTTCTTTTTATCTGAGTGTGGGGATTCGTTAGTTTATTCATTTTAGTATTTGCTATTTACTTATTTATCGGTGACTTTATTCATTTTCATGTTGGTGTTAGCGGTTAGGGTTATAAAACCTAGAGCTATACAGTTATCATTGACAGACGAGAGGCTCCTGTTTCTGTCTGAGACCATCCAGGGTCACTGTGTCATAAAATTCACTTTTATTTTTCCCTCCATCCCCCACTCCCCTCTTTCCTTTTTTTTTTCTTAAGTTTATATTTTTATATAATATGCTTATATCTGAGAAGAGATTAGGAATTTTTCCGGATCTGTTGAATGTTGTTTGGGCTTCCAGTGAACGGTTGAAGAGAGGGAAGAGGGTTAGAGGTGTGGAGAGGAGATAGAAAGGAAGGAAGGTGGTAGGGGGAGATGGAATGGGAAAGACGGAAGAGGGAATAAGAAAAGGAAAGGAAAAGAGAAGGTGGTATCATTCAATAGCTTTGTTTTATCTTACTTAAACAAAATCGGTTTCTTATTTGACCTCCCAAATCCTAATTCCTATTTCGTTTATTTAATGTTGATTCTTTAATTTGTGTATTAGTAAATTTATTAAAGACTTTTCATAATTATGGTAATGCAAAAACTCAGAATATATGTTATTTCTAAACTTATGATGTTTAAATGTAGTCTTTTTTTTGCATGGTTACGCTTAGGAAAAGTGTAGTTTTGGATTTCGTGAATGTTGGACTTGAGGAGATTAGGATGTGTAGGTGTTCAGCTGTCGGATATTGCATATGGGTCGTGTTAGAGTTGAATTAATTGGGGAGTGGTTCGCAGGTGAGAGAGTAGAATCGATTTGTAATGTCTGCAATTTACTGTTTCTTATATATATATATATATATATATATATATATATATATATATATATATATATATATATATATATATATATATATAAATCGTATGGATGGATTCAGAAACGGTTGGGCCAATGTTTTTGATATTTCACACGAAGGTACTTGATATGTTTTGGGAGTGTTCGCAAGTAAGTTTGTATTAGAATTCGTCCGATAAGTATCGAAAATCGAAAAAGTCTGAGTAAAGAGGGAAGTCCGATTTTGACCAAAGTTAACACTTTTATACAACCTAACATCACAAGTGCATTTGAGAAGTTTTATCACTGCACACTACCTGCCGAATAAAACTAACAGTAGATTCTTTAATAAGATAGGGTCGCGTTTGAGATGAATGTTTCTTTCTAAAGCACACTTGAACCATGATACTTGACTTTTGCGTTTAAAACTGTAATTGAAGCCATTATGTCCCATAAGTTTATAAAATCAACAGTAGGTTGTCTACAGTGCAATGTAGACTACAATGTGTTGTGAACTAAGTCACTGCAGGGAGGCATGTGAAGTTTTCTCCATGTACACTACGGCGGCGGGGAGGGGCTAACTAAAAGCCAGGAATCAATCAGTTTTATTAAAATATGGCGGATTTAGATGCCAATAAAATATGGGAGTGTGTAACCTTTTTTACCCTTATTTAATCCCGGTAAAGGTCAGGCCTCTCTTCTAGTATATATATATATATATATATATATATATATATATATATATATATATATATATATATATATAAACTACTTCATTTACTCACATAAAATTAATATACAAAAGTATAAATTAATGCCTTAACTTTAAGTATTTACTTCAAAAGTGCTCAATACGTAGGTAGAGCTAGTTAGTAATTTATAAAATATGTATGGCGATTAAGCTACATTGAATATTCCTCGTTTCATCCACTCTAGGATTCTTCAGGCTTATGCATATAAGCCTGAAGAATCCTAGAGTGGATGAAACGCGGAATATTCAGTGTAACTTAATCGCCATATATATTTTATAAATTACTATATATATATATATATATATATATATATATATATATATATATATATATATACACGTATGACATATATATACATATATATGTAGCATATATATATATTCCCTCTATAAATGATATATATATATATATATATGTAATGGGTATGTGTGCGTGTGTGTGATCGATATTATTACGCTGAAAGAATATTGTTCATTTTATAACATTTGCTTATGTTTTCCTACAATTCCTTAAGACATTTCGCGAGTACATTTGTTAGTCATGTCTAGCTGTTCTCCTAAGGTGATCTATTTAGTGGCGAGAAGGGACGGGCTGAATGTATGACATTAACTTCTTCTTTTCTTTCTTTTTCTTTCAAAAACGTTTACCACTTGCGGTTATCAGGCAACAAAAATCCGTTTCAAACCCGAAAATATAACAAGAGACACATTCTAATATCTGTCCTGCTGGGAGATATAATTAGAGCTTGGAAAACCCAGAATGCATAAGGCTAAGTGGTTACAAGGATGTTGCGGGTGAATGAATGGGTACACATAACCTCAGTAGTGAACCGCGTGTTATCATCTGTTTTCAAGTTGCATTCTCTACTACGTTGCCGCACAAGGTTTTTGATAGCTTCTATGCTGAACGCGTTTTCTGTAATCTTTCCAGACTGAGGAACTGCAAGTAAAGGTTGTTAGCCTTTAAGACTCACTAAACAAAAATCTGCCGAAGAAAGATTTATTCGACGTGATCTTCGTTGACAAGTGAAGGAGATGGTAGTGATACCACTCGCCAAAGAGAGAGAGAGAGGGAGAGAGAGAGAGAGAAAGAGAAAGAGAGAGAGAGGATTGCAATCATTAATTCGCTTTATTTTATGATCTACCTGTTTGCAGTCTCTTATGGAAAATGTCTGAACTCCTTTACACAAACTCCGCAACTCGTTCAAACTTCTCTTAACTCAGTTGGCACCACCAACTCTTAATGTCTCTGCTTACTCTCAGCTGTCAAAAACTCGGTTTAGTGTCTTTTCTAATTCGGTATTTAACCCTTTTTTACCACATATGCAAATTAATGCCAAACGTATATAAAGAATTCACAAACTCACGTCTTTTTTCTTTCTCCTTTATTTGCCGTTATATTTTGACCATAATGTTCAATACTTAATGTTCATTTTTAATAATTTTCACCATAAGTGTTTAAAAACAAAGTATGTAGCGCACAAGCGATGCCACCCTAGTCATATTTTTTACACTTTTGAAATCACTATTATGTATTGGGTACAATATAATGATAAATAGAGAATTAACTCTATAATACAAAATACGAAAACTGCCTGAATAAAAATATCACGTTTAAGCGTATTTACGACCGGGTAACTTTGGGCGGTTTGCTAGTACACACACACACACACACACACACACACACACACACACACACACACACACACACAAACACAGACACAGACACACACACACGCACACACACACACACACACACACACACACACATATATATGTATATATATAATGCGTCGGTGTATGCTGAAAAAAATCAATAAATGTTCGATCTTAAGAATGTGAGAGTTAAAATACAAATTATTTATTTGAAAAAAACATACATTACATAGTCTAGATACGTACCCTGGTTTCATTGACACGAGTAGACTTTAATTATGGTAAGCAAATACTCTTAAACACAATTCAAATCTTAAGGGACTCACAGAATGAAGACAATTCGAACAAATAGAAATTTATCTTCAACACTTATCGTTCAATGAGTTCTCACATAGTCCCTTTTCGAAAAAGAATATCAGGTTTACAGAGGCTGTCTATGTAGATGTATTGGCCTTAATTTTAACTTTGTACTAGAATATCCGTGGCCCGTTGGGTCAGTATATGTGCCAGCTAGTTGTGGAATAATGAGTATACAGAATTAGTGTATAAATGCGCAATAATTGAATACACGTGCGCGCAAAAACAAACGTGGCGACCAGTGAAAACAATACGCAATTGTAATTGCCTGAAAATAATTGAATGCACGCGTGCACGAAAACAAACTCGGCCATCAGTGAAAAAAATACGGAAAACAATACATTGAATAATAAAAATCTTAACATCAGTGCTCTTAGATTTAATGAAAAATCATTTTTTATAAGAGAGGTGTAATCCGTTGAATGTATAGGTCCACCCTAGTTATTTGCGAGTGTGTGTGTGTATGTGTGTGTGTGTGCGTGTGTGTGTGTGTAAACAGCATTAAAAATATCAGGAAATAACAATTAACTGATTAAGTAATATTTAACGGTAAGACTTTTTTGAAGCAAATTTTAAAAATAAAAAAAACGAAAAGTTCACCCCACCCAAGGTTTTGAAGCGTTTCTACATATTTTAAAAATGTTTGGAATATATTACCCCACCTCCACTTATTCCCTCTTCAGCCCTCCTCTCGCCATCAAACTTGAAAAAAAAATGCTAACGATAACATGTCTCGCTACGTCGCCAAGAAGTGAGGTCTCATTTTACGTTAAATTTATATAGAAAAGTGATTCTCCATTTTACAATGTAAAATTCTTTTATTTTATCTTTTATATCATCGTTGAAACGTATTATTTATTATAATATCCTTTTATATTATCGTTGAAACGTATTATTTATTATAATATCCTTTTATATTATCGTTGAAACGTATTATTTATTATAATATCCTTTTATATTATCGTTGGAACGTATTATCTATTATAATATCCTTTTATATTATCGTTGAAACGTATTATTTATTATAATATCCTTTTATATTATCGTTGGAACGTCTTAGCAAAAAAAAAAAATGTAAATTTTGGTTTCCTTTTAGGAGATTAACTGCGCTGGGTTAGGTCGTAAAAAACCTAACCCAAATATATTTTTTATTATGTAAATTGTGTAACCTCTCACTGATGAAGCTGGTTAGGACTCCTGTTTATCTGGAAATCTCGGCTCGTGTCGTCTGTTCTTCTCTGAGGGTTGTTACATTGAATCCTGTATGCTGAAAGCGAATATCGAAGTCGCAGGCACGAAGAAAAACAAACTCGTGTATTCTAGTCTACAGAGTTAATTTTCACAAACTTATGTACAAATGTTTTTACAAATATCATTCAGTTCTTATTAAGTTTTTCAAAGTATCAAATCTCTTCACAGGCAGCGTCAGACAAGTGGATGAAGAAGTAGTGGGGTCACGTCTCTATACGGTCTGTTCTCCCCGAAATCAAAAAGCAATCTCCCGAAACTCTCTTCTGTTCTTCTGACTAATTTTCGCGCGACAGTCGTACATATAGTGAGGTATGTGGATGAGGTGGAAATTTCCTCAGCCAATAAGATTTCGCCACGAAATCGAACAGTTTCAGGTTTTTGCGTGTGTTCATCTAAATTCTACAATCATACTGATTCTCACGACTCGCTAAATTCAGATGTCAGTTCTGACATCCGACTTTGAGTTCACCAAGGCCAGACAATGTTATGCTTTAAGTTTCCTGTCATCAACTTTAGCTGCAAAATATATTTCTCTAGTTTCAAACAATATCTATTTTGACATGAAATGAAATATATATATTTATATTCTCTATTTTAAATCATCGAGTTATCTGGCGTCACCCGGGAATGATTAGCTATCTCAGCGTTGTTCTAAAGCTTGTATCATATAACCATCGAAATATCATGTCATTGAAAATTAAGAAAAATGTACA
The DNA here is from genome assembly GCF_053919585.1 of Euprymna scolopes. NCBI lineage: Eukaryota > Metazoa > Mollusca > Cephalopoda > Sepiida > Sepiolidae > Euprymna > Euprymna scolopes. Next base: position 27,993,970 of record NC_136521.1, read on the forward strand.
TTTTTCTTTTTTCCAGTTGTCAAATGTTGTTTTTACAACATTACATATCTTTTGGGGAAATAGCTATTCTAAGAATATTTTAAAATATAAAATATAATAATAATAATAATAATAATAATAATAATAATAATAATAATAATAATAATAATAATTATTATTATTATTACATTAATTACATATTTATATTATATATATTATTAATTCTATCACAATTTTGTTATTATATTATATATACATGATATAATCTATATAATTATAAAACTCAAATGATCTTTTAAAGATGTATGTAACCCACTTTTCGGTTTACGACATCCGGTCGCGCATGCGCGAATAACCTGCGCACTGAAATATTAACGTTATTATTTCGAAATTATTATTTAACATAGGAAGAGTGGAGGTTAAAATAACTAAAACGTAATACAGAAATCAACTATCTAAAAAAAAACCCAGACAGTATTAACAATTGTTTATTTGGATAATTTAAACGCGAAAAAAAAAAGAACAATTGGGACGCTTAAATATTAACGTTATTATTTCGAAATTATTATTTAACATGGGAAGAGTGGAGGTTAAAATAACTTAAACGTAATACAGAAATGAACGATGTAAAAAAAAGTAGATATATAAAAAATTGACTTTAACTATAATAAGTATTATGGTATCTGTTCAGTGCACATTTACCTATAAGTATGGCCAACCACTTATAATTCAGTAACTGTAAAAATTAAAAAAAAAATCAATTATAATAAACAGAACGACTCATAGAAATCTATCTATATTCTTTTTTCATTTTAATATACTTTCATAGAAATGTTTCTGTTATGTCAAAAAATATATTTTCTTTACGTCACAAGTGTCACGTTCATACATGATTTTCATAGCTAATATAACATACTGACCCAACGGATCACGGGTAGTGTAGTATATATTATTATGGTAAACATTATTATATAGTTTTATTATATTATTATTATATTATTATATTATATGCAAACAGTATGGTAGTGTTAACACGAGAAATCTGAAAATGGTGTATAATGCGTTTTGAAATCTAACTCTTATATATATATATATATATATATATATATATATATATATATATAGATATAGATATATATAGATACATAGATAGATACATAGATAGATATATAGATAGGTAGATATAGATATATATGCATATATTGATTTCTTCATCTTTAATTTTACTTTTTATTAACTGTAATGTATGTATTTGTCACGTGATTAATACGTGTATGGATAAAAAGGCGGAATGCGAACGTTGGTTTCTTTGATGTTTGCTTCGGACAGAAAACAAACTGATTTCCCTTAATATTCGCCAGTATCGATTTTTCGGATTCCATTCAGTCATTTTGAAGTAAACACATTATTAGTTCATATTAAGTGCTAAATTCTGATTTAAAACGAACGCATCCATCATATTCGATCCTTTCATTGCAAAACATATTGACATTTCCGTAAATAAATACTATCTCGTCTACGCCCAGATCTCTATTTGACGCACACATCTTGATATACACGTCCGCCACAGTAAAAAAAAAACCTTTCTTGTTACCTATATATTAAAAAAAACCTTTCTTGTTACCTATATATTAGTGTTAGGACGATTAATCGAAATCGGAATCGGGAATCGGAAAAATCGGACATTTTGGGGGTATCGGAATCTGGAAAATTTGTGCCTAATTTCCATTTATATATATATATATATATATATATATATATATACTACTTATCGCCTCTACTTTTATTAGTACTTTATATATATATATATATATATATATATATATATATGTATATATATATATATATATATATATATATATACACACACACACACAGTCCTGGTCAAAATCATAAGACCACTTAAGAAAGTAAGCATTTACGCATATTATCGATTTTTAATCAAACAAATGGTTGAAACCATTGCCAAAAGGAAAAATATCATGGAAAAAAATGAAATCTGCTTCATTCGAAACCTTAACTCTGATCTAATAATTATTTTTTTAAAAACAAACATTTTCACCTGGTAAAAATGATAAGACCACTTTAATAAAATCGGCTAGTTTTGAAAAAATGAATACGAAAAGCTTTCTATGTTACTAAAAGCAACTTGTTAGTGGATAAAAACATCTTACTAAATTATAAATGGCAAAAGGGAAACCATTATCAGAGTTTGAGAGAGGAAGGATCTTTGAGCTTAATAGGGTTAGCCTGTCCCATAGATCCATTGCAAACGAAGTGAATCGTATCAAAACGGTCATCACAATTTGTTTAAGAAATCCATATCAATATGGGCACAAAGAGTCCAGGTCGACAAAAAAAAATAAATAAAATAACCCCATCACTGGATCACCGTATCAGAAGAAGTAAAAAAACCCAAAAAAACTCCAGTATGAGCTCGTCGATTGAAAAGCCAAACAGCAGCAGAATGTAGTCCTAAAACCATCAGAAGGCATTCAATCATTTAAAGCGACTGCAAAAACCACGTCTTCTTGAAATACACAAAACTAACCGACTTAAATATGCCGCCAAATACCAGACTTGGGATGAAGAGAAGTGGGAAAATGTAATTGTCTCCGATGAGAAAAAGTTTAATCTAGATGGTCCAGATGGATTTTAACACTATTGGCATGATAAACATTTGCCCAAAGAGACTTTTTCAACTCAGCATAGTGGAGGAGGGTCTTTAATGATCTGGGGTGCTTTCTCGTCAGCTGGGACCCTAAAGTTGCAAGTAGTGAAAGGCCGGCAAACATCATTGAAGTACATTTCAATGCTTAAAAATGCTTCTATCAGGACTGAAGGTCCACGTCTGTGTGGGAGAAATTGAATTTTCCAGCAAGACAACGCTGCGATACACACTTCTCGACAAGCCCGAGAATACTTTTCCTCAAATAATATAGAATTGTTAGATCATCCAGCATGTTCTCCGGACCTCAATCCCATTGAAAATCTTTGGGGATGGATGGCAAAAGAAGTGTTCAAGGATGGAACCCAGTATAATTCGATAAAGAAACTTTCTGATTCAGTTTTCAGTACATGGGATAAAATTCTTTCGCAACTGATAAAAAACTTAGTCGCAAGCATGCCGAAGAGAATTTTTTTAAGTAATTCATAATAATGGAGGCTATACTAAATACTGAGACCCTTTTTAGTAATTTAGAATTGCCTTTTGTTAGATAAATTATCAGTAGTCTTATCATTTTGACCAGGTGAAAATGTTTGTTCTTTGAAAAATAATTATTAGATCAGGGTTAAGGTTTCGAATGAAGCAGATTTCATTTTTTCCATTATATTTTCCCTTTTGGCAATGGTTTCAACCATTTGTTTGATTAAAAATTCGATAATATGCGTAAACGCTTACTTTCTTAACTGGTCTTATGATTTTGACCAGGACTGTATAAAGTCGTAGCCTTCGTGTGTGTGTGTGTGTGTGTGTGTGTGTGTGTGTGTGTGTATGTACAAGTACAATTTCCCATAAGCAAAGATATATATAAATCTGTTTAGGCTATTTTCTTGCAAAGAAGATCTACGTGTACACCTCTCCTGGTCAAGAAATATAGAGATCCTTTATAGACTATTTCTATCAAAGGAAATTACAAATTCAATTTTAATGCGTGATTTCTATATATAGTATTTACAAACGAAATCTGCACTGAATGAGGAACCTCATTTGCATAATACATTAATGAAAATCTACTTTAATTGTTAGCTTGATCTTATTAATTATTTCCGGTAATAGAATCGTTTCAATTGTTCTATATTAAAAATATTATTTAAACTTTATTTATTTAGTTTATTTTTAATTTCATTTATATTTGATTTAATTCATTTTTAAATATTAATAAAACAGTTACGTTTTAAACATAGAGTATCATATTTAACTATGAGAGTTATTTCCCTTTAAACTAATACTTTCAAATGAAATAACTCTCATGGTTTAATTATTTGAAATCTGGAAGTAAATTTTATTTAAACTCTGAGAGTTACAATGTTTGCTGCAATAGATTTGTTTTAATTATGAAATATATATTAAAGCTGATTTAGTATTTTTATTTTTATTATTTTGCATTTAGAACCGGAGGTAATTTTAAAAAAAATAGTTTCTTTTTTTGGAAATTAAAAAAAAATAGTTTGTCTTTTGGAAAGATTCATTCAGTAATTTTCTTTTCTTAAAGCAATTTAGGGTTTTCTTTATTTAGAACAAAAGGTAAACATTTGTTTGAATAGAAAAAGTTTGGATTTCAAATAATGCGCATTCAAAATGTCATTTATATTCTTATAGTTTTTACATAAATTTTTAATAAACAGAAATTTGCTAAAAACATTCCTTTTGAAAAACTGATTTACAAACTTTAAACTATGTATATGGTAATTATGACTTCCACTCGAAAATAAATCATTGTGTATAAATTAAACGTCGCTGACTCAATGATATTTTATATGATTACAATTATATTTCTATGGTTATAATTATATTTTATATGGTTATAATTATATTTTATATGGTTATAAAAACAGGCGTTATTATCTCCAGTTTTGTTTCTAATAATTAAAATATAGTATCCGTACCGTGCTGATGATAGCATACTCTCAGGGATTATCCAAAAACTTTTTTGGGGGTGGGGGTGGGGAGGAATGTGTACGTATTGTTATAACAAGACACTTATCCCATACATTATCTGCTCCTTTTTCATTAGAGATACATATCCACACGGATACATTTATTTCATATTTACTTTATTTTAAAGTATTGATTTCTTGACACAGTTGTATTAACAACCGGAAGTATTGTATTAACAACCAGAAGTGATGAGAGTTACATTGAGATCGTTCTTATTGTTTGCTTCAATAGCATTGTTTTTATTTTTTTAGAAATTTTATTTAACGTTGATTTATTTGATGTATTTTACATTTCGTTTATATTTAATTTATTAAAAATTATTAATATTAGTGTTAGGATGATTAATCGGAATCAGAAAAATCGGAACTTTTTGGGGTATTGGAATCGGTATCGAGATCGGAAAAATTATAGTCTAATTTCCGATTTCAAACCGATTCTTTTAAATGTTTTAATAAAAAAATGAAACAACCACAAATTGTTTTTTTATTACAAGTTGTTCTTACAACATAAGGCTGAGAAGGGCTACAGAATGAGTTATAAATCTCATTTACATATTTAACATTGATTAGCAGAGTTTAGTTTATTTTATTTATTCGTCATTTATAATTTCCTTATTGACTTAGTAATCGTTTAGCATCTATTTGCTAAAATGTCTATGTGCCCTCATCTGATGGAGTTCATATCATTATTAATAAATTTTAAATGCTCTTGGCGGGAGGGAGGGTAAATTTTGTTGGCACCAGCTGTACATTCGGATGTTTGTCATCGGCTTCTTTTCGTTTATGGCACCGTTTTAGGCAAAAGGAAATCGTCAGACTATCCAAACCTAATTTAATTTGTTTTTATTAGTTCTTATTTAAGCAAAGTAAATATTCTAGAGGTCACTTGCCTATTCAATATCACAGATTTGAAAAAGCTTTTCGCACCTATTTGATAAATGGCCATATGGCGTCTACTAGAGACTTGGGACTTTAATATCAAAGATTTTACATGCTTAGAATTGGTTTCTTGTGTTGATTATTTCACGTTTCCTTATATTTTGTTTGGTCTTTGGCACAAGTAAAAATATAGATGAAAATCTCACAAGTTTATCAAAACGTTGGAAAGGCAAACATTGAAAAGTTTGTTAGCTTAAAAAACCCCACGTTCATTGACATTTAAAATACCCTAAACATGAGATTCTACTTTTTAGGCGATTATGTGTGAGCACATTGAAACGTTATTTTAGAATTTAGAATGGGGGTTAAGTTGTGCATATAAATATAGTGTAAACGGATCCCATTTCGTTACATTATAACTTTCTAAGCACTAATTCTAAGGCCGATCAGCAAAATCATAAAATCACATGTAATTGCTATATTTTTCGTATTGCCACCCGTACTTAGGGTTAGTAGCAGGAAAGGAGTGTGGTTTTTATGACTTTTAACAATACTATATATTAATACGATAGTGTGTGTGTTATTTATTTATTTTATGTGTCACGATTACATCCGAGTAACTATTGTTTAATTATGGATTCTTATTTCTTATAATAAATAATTTTACCAAGAATTCTTCATAAGTTTTGGTTTCGATTTCGTCATAACTGATGGAACTGCAGTGATTTATTTTGTTTTAAATAAATAATTTTAGCATGAATTTTCATAAATTTTGGTTCAGTTTCGAGCAGTTTGAAGCAACTCAAGTTCATGCACCAAAGTTTTATGGATATTTTTTTTTTTACTTTTGTAATCGCATCTTTATAATATATAAAAATCGATAGAACATTAACCCTGTAATAATATATACGAAATCTGCAAGAATTAAAATAGCATATTTAAGTGTACTTTACAACCTGGCTACGCCGGGCGTCCTTGCTAGCTTAGTAAATACTTTTGCAGTTTTAACAAGAGTTACAATAATATCAGAGCATTTCTATTTACGCTATGAATACCAACATCAATATATTACATATGAATACCAACATCAATATATCACATATGAATACCAACATCAATATATTACACATAAATACCAACATCAATATATTACACATAAATACCAACATCAATATATTACACATAAATACCAACATCAATATATTACATATGAATACCAACATCAATATATTACACATGAATACCAACATCAATATATTACACATAAATACCAACATCAATATATTACACATAAATACCAACATCAATATATTACACATGAATACCAACATCAATATATTACACATGAATACCAACATCAATATATTACATATGAATACCAACATCAATATATTACATATGAATACCAACATCAATATATTACATATGAATACCAACATCAATATATTACACATAAATACCAACATCAATATATTACACATAAATACCAACATCAATATATTACACATAAATACCAACATCAATATATTACACATGAATACCAACATCAATATATTACATATGAATACCAACATCAATATATTACATATGAATACCAACATCAATATATTACATATGAATACCAACATCAATATATTACATATGAATACCAACATCAATATATTACATATGAATACCAACATCAATATATTACACATGAATACCAACATCAATATATTACACATGAATACCAACATCAATATATTACATATGAATACCAACATCAATATATTACACATAAATACCAACATCAATATATTACACATAAATACCAACATCAATATATTACACATAAATACCAACATCAATATATTACACATGAATACCAACATCAATATATTACATATGAATACCAACATCAATATATTACATATGAATACCAACATCAATATATTACACATAAATACCAACATCAATATATTACACATAAATACCAACATCAATATATTACACATAAATACCAACATCAATATATTACACATAAATACCAACATCAATATATTACACATGAATACCAACATCAATATATTACATATGAATACCAACATCAATATATTACACATAAATACCAACATCAATATATTACACATAAATACCAACATCAATATATTACACATAAATACCAACATCAATATATTACACATAAATACCAACATCAATATATTACACATAAATACCAACATCAATATATTACACATAAATACCAACATCAATATATTACACATAAATACCAACATCAATATATTACACATGAATACCAACATCAATATATTACATATGAATACCAACATCAATATATTACACATAAATACCAACATCAATATATTACACATAAATACCAACATCAATATATTACACATAAATACCAACATCAATATATTACACATAAATACCAACATCAATATATTACACATAAATACCAACATCAATATATTACACATAAATACCAACATCAATATATTACACATAAATACCAACATCAATATATTACACATAAATACCAACATCAATATATTACACATAAATACCAACATCAATATATTACACATAAATACCAACATCAATATATTACACATAAATACCAACATCAATATATTACACATAAATACCAACATCAATATATTACACATGAATACCAACATCAATATATTACACATGAATACCAACATCAATATATTACATATGAATACCAACATCAATATATTACACATAAATACCAACATCAATATATTACACATAAATACCAACATCAATATATTACATATGAATACCAACATCAATATATTACATATGAATACCAACATCAATATATTACATATGAATACCAACATCAATATATTACACATGAATACCAACATCAATACATTACACATGAATACCAACATCAATATATTACACATAAATACCAACATCAATATATTACACATAAATACCAACATCAATATATTACACATAAATACCAACATCAATATATTACACATAAATACCAACATCAATATATTACACATAAATACCAACATCAATATATTACATATGAATACCAACATCAATATATTACATATGAATACCAACATCAATATATTACATATGAATACCAACATCAATATATTACATATGAATACCAACATCAATACATTACACATGAATACCAACATCAATATATTACACATAAATACCAACATCAATATATTACACATAAATACCAACATCAATATATTACACATAAATACCAACATCAATATATTACACATATATACCAACATCAATATATTACACATGAATACCAACATCAATATATTACATATGAATACCAACATCAATATATTACACATAAATACCAACATCAATATATTACACATAAATACCAACATCAATATATTACACATAAATACCAACATCAATATATTACACATGAATACCAACATCAATATATTACATATGAATACCAACATCAATATATTACATATGAATACCAACATCAATATATTACACATAAATACCAACATCAATATATTACACATAAATACCAACATCAATATATTACACATAAATACCAACATCAATATATTACACATGAATACCAACATCAATATATTACATATGAATACCAACATCAATATATTACACATGAATACCAACATCAATATATTACATATGAATACCAACATCAATATATTACACATAAATACCAACATCAATATATTACACATAAATACCAACATCAATATATTACACATAAATACCAACATCAATATATTACACATAAATACCAACATCAATACATTACACATGAATACCAACATCAATATATTACATATGAATACCAACATCAATATATTACATATGAATACCAACATCAATATATTACATATGAATACCAACATCAATATATTACATATGAATACCAACATCAATATATTACACATAAATACCAACATCAATATATTACACATAAATACCAACATCAATATATTACACATAAATACCAACATCAATACATTACACATGAATACCAACATCAATATATTACATATGAATACCAACATCAATATATTACATATGAATACCAACATCAATATATTACATATGAATACCAACATCAATATATTACACATGAATACCAACATCAATATATTACATATGAATACCAACATCAATATATTACATATGAATACCAACATCAATATATTACACATAAATACCAACATCAATATATTACACATAAATACCAACATCAATATATTACACATAAATACCAACATCAATATATTACACATGAATACCAACATCAATATATTACACATAAATACCAACATCAATATATTACACATGAATACCAACATCAATATATTACACATAAATACCAACATCAATATATTACACATAAATACCAACATCAATATATTACACATAAATACCAACATCAATATATTACACATGAATACCAACATCAATATATTACACATGAATACCAACATCAATATATTACATATGAATACCAACATCAATATATTACATATGAATGAGTCACCTGTGGAATTTCCACAGGTCCCGCTAGTTGTTATTATTTGCATCTCGGTTTTGTTTATTTTTTAGATTTTTTACAGCAAAGCAAATCAATTTAATAACTCAACAAATTTATATAATTAAAATAAAATTTAAACATTCATAGAAGGAAGGCACATAATAGTTAACGAAGCCCGACGCCCTCTCCATGTTAAAAATGGTTTTCCAAATAGTAGCAGTATTATTTCAATATTCGTTCGTAACAATGGGGGGGGGGGCGGTGTTAATATTTTGTTCTTACATCGTTTTCTCATTTTACCTACCAATCGTCGACTATTTTTAACTGTTTATGAAAACTTTCAAGTAGCATGTTGTATACTAACGACAAACTGATACAATTTGGCTTTGTTTAAAATCAAAATAACCCTTTTGTTGTCTTTCAATTTGCAATACATTACAAGGAAAACACCCGGAAATTACCCGGGGATTTTTGAAAATTTACGACCCTCCTCCCAAAACAAGTCTCTAATTAAATATTTATAAATATTAAAAGAATCGAAATCGGAATCGGGAATCAAATCGGAATCTGAAAATATGGAACGGAATCGGTAAGTGGATCAGAATCGGGAAACATTTTTGAATCGTCTCACCACTAATTAATATCTTTCAACACTTATATTTAAAACCGGAATGATGCCACCCAAACGAAGAAAAAATGAAACCGAGGAAAAAAAGAGTTGAAAGATTGGAAACTAATAGACTCAGAGTTGCTGCACTTTGCTCCAATAAAAACACTTCACGTAGAGAAAGATGTCTGGAGTTCAACAAGAGTAAGGAAAGCAAAATTAACAGATTTAAAAAGAGCAACCCAACGTGAAGCTTGCAAAACTAGACATGCTGCAAGAGAGAAAGAGATTATGACTTTGCCCCAGCAAATGACAAAAAAGAGGCAGCTATATAACAAATGATTGCTTTGAGACAACATGAAAAACTTGCAATAAAAAAAATCGCTCTACAACAAAATTGACTCTCTTCAGTTGACATAAGAAAAATGGACAAATATGCCAGCATTGCTTAGCTATGAAATTTAAAGGAGAAACCCTGGTTGTTGTTCTTCATGCAAGGTTGTGCTTGATAGCTTTCAACCACTGTCTCAGTTATGCAAGATTTGCTCTCCATAAAGGACCTCATCTCTAAAGATTTCTGAAAAATCTACGCAGTTATAACACTTTTTTGCAATGACATTATTTGATCATAAAAAATGCGGCGATACATAGGTGACATTCTTCTTTAAGAATTCGGAGCCAGGTTTGTCACCAAATTGGGAGTCTTTTGCCGCTTGGAGATGGAGCAGCAAAATTTCTTCAAATCTACTTCTTGAATAGTCCGGAAGAGGGACTACATAGAAGGGGACATGACAGTAGACTAAATCAAAATATTCTTCGAAGGCTGATTGAATTTTTACATGAAAACAACAGCCTAATTTGTCAACTGAAAACAACAAAGCAAAGGATTGAAGAACTTGGAAGAACACAACGTTGTCATGAAGCAAGACTGAAGGCCGCAAGAAGTGCACCCATGGCGATGCAATGCTCCAACAACAATGTATGAGATTGAAATATTGATGGAGAACGAACCGACAGCAAACCATCAAATGGGTAACAATTTACCCAACAGCAGTTTTATTTCTACCATTTGATGACTCGGCCTGGAAACTATTTTCTCTGGTACTGAAGGCTGTTTCAACAATGCCTGGTGGATGTGTACTTCGATTGAAGCAGAACGTTTACAGTTCCTGAAGCGGGAGCAACAGACATTTAGAGCTGACAATTATGGCTACTTGAAGGATTCAATTTTTAGGCAGGTTAGGAATCCAGAACAGATTAGTCAACGAGTGGTACGTCCGGCAACTTACACAGGAGGACCACGATACATATCTGAGCGCTAAAGTGATGCCATGGCTTATGTTCGGCGAATGGGCCGAGTTGACCTCTTTATCACTTTCATGACAAATCCAAAGTGGACGAAAATTACAGAGAATTGTCTTTTAGAACAAGAACCTCAGGATCGTCCATATATTGTTGGCATGGTCTTTAGGCAAAAAGCTCAAAAAAAGCTAATAGGATTTATTAAAAAGGGGGATTTGGCAAGTTGAAAGCTTTTCTGTACAGCATTGAATACCAAAGGAAAGGATTGCCGCATTTACACATCCTCACCTTGCAAGCCCTAGAGGACAAAGTTCTACCAAAACAAAGTGATCTATGCAGATATGCAGAGATACCTGACAAAGGAAGACCCTGGCCTTCAGGTAAAAGTTGTGGCACGTATGATGGACAACAAATGCTCCCAAAAATACACTAAATAATTTCTACAGTATACCGAGCAAGGTCACGACTCTTATCAAAAGTACAGGCGAAGGAAACCAGAAGGTGGAGGCTAGACTGGTACAATAGATATGAAGAAAAATGGTCGGTATGTTCATCAAGAAATCACAAACCAGTGGATTGTTCCCTACAACAAAGTCCTTTTTCAGCAGTTCAACGCTCACATTAAAGTAGAAATTTGCACTGGATCCAAAGCATCAAATAAGTCCTTAAAGATGTTAACAAAGAATGTGACCACGCAGTGTTTGAGCTACAAAGAACTGATGGAGCAGCTAACAATGCCAAATACAAAGACAAATTTTCGATGATATCCAACAATTTTAGAATGCAAAGTATGACGACAGTTCGGAGGCAGTCTAGAAAGTGAAAGAGCATCCCATTCATGAATACTTCCCTTCACTTGTATAAGTTTTCTTTTCAGCTTCAAAATGGGCGACGTCTCATGTTCTCAGCTGATACCGTTCTAGAACAAGTACAAGATCCACTGCCCCAACTTTGATATCATTTTTTCAACTCTGCCATGAAGATGACTTTGCAAAGGGCCTCAAATATGTAGGTCCCCGAGTTTTATATTTGGAGCAAATCAACAAAGAAATGGAACAGAAAGATGCGTGGGGAACAAGATGAAAGAGCTTAAAAATATGATTATGGAAGGCACCATGCAATGGAAGAATCTACATAATTAGTCCAAGAGCAAAGAGTTTAATTTCTTACGCCTGTTGCTCAATAGGGTTGCAGTCCAACTTCATTTCAAGATTTGCAAGCAGAAAATGGTCAAAGTTTTGGAGTATATAAAGCAGCGGACCTCCCCAAATCCTTTTTGAAAATGAACATCACTTGTAGCAAGCAATGGGAGAGGCAAATGCCATTCAATCACCTTTGAATTTGCGAAGTCTCTTCACGATAATTCTAACAGCCTGCGGGCCAAGCAATCTTCTTACAATTTTGACGAGTTTTCGTGATATAATCCCTGAAGACATTCTTCACGGACATAGGCAAGAAGTTAACAATCCAGAAGCTTAGTTGAAGAAACAGTTCTTGTGTGAAGTCAACCATTGACAAGCTATGGATTACCTGCTCTGAGGAGAAGTGGAGATGAAAGCCAGGTTGCAAATTACTGGTACCTCAGCCCTGGCCAATGTCATTCGAGACACCTCAGCAATCATTTTAGACGAAACCCCGATGACACACAAGAGTGCTTATGAAGCAATTGACCGAACAATGCACGACATCACAGAAAACAAGAATCCCATGGGTGGCATTCCAACTTTATTTTGCGCTGATTTCCGTCATATCCTCCCGGTGGTTAAAAATGGCACAAAGGCAAAAATTGTCAATGCAAATTTGAAGCAGTCCTATCTCTGGAGGCACGTTATAGTGAAGAGACTGACTACTTATATCTCTGGAAACACGGCCAGAGTCGACTTCTCAAAAATGCTTCTCAAAATTGGAAATGGTTAGTTTCCAATCATAACTTCTCCACCTGCGCAATTAAGATTCCGACCGAGCTTGGTAAATGTGTCGGTAATTAGAAGCAAATGAAAGACAAAGTTTACCCGGATCTGCAAAACAACGGAAAATTACCGGGGTGGCTTGCTAAGAGAGCTATTATTTCACCATTAACAGCAATGTGAATCACTTGAACAATTAGATAATGGATAAATTTCCAGGGGACTTAAAGGAATACAAGTCAGTTGATTCGGCTACTCATGAAGGTGAAGCTGTTCACTACGCTGTGGAGGTTTTAAACTCTTTGGAACTATCTGGAATGCCTCCTCACATTGTAAATCTCAAAATTAGATCCTCAATCATGATTCTTAGATCCTTGAAAAAAAAACAACTAACGAAACCAGATGTGTTCTCACCAGATTGGGATTGAGGCCACAATTTCTTGTGATCCCCACTAAAGGGAAACAGTTCTACTGGCAAGGATCCCTTTAGTTCAATCTGACTCGGCACTTCCATTTAAATTCTGGAGGCCCAATTTTCTGTGAAGTTATGTTCTGTTGGATTTTAAAAACGTGGTTTTTCATATGTATTTTTATATTTAATAGCTAGATAAGATGCTTGAAAAACTGGTAGTCGGTATATGAGAGGTCTGGAGAGTATGACGGATGAGGCAGAGTTTCGTAGCCAAATTTGTTCAACTTCTGTAGGGCCGATTTAGCAACGTCGGTAGGGCATTGTCGTGGAGGAGAATGGGGCATTTTCTTTTGCTTTATACTAAGTATAAGTATGAAGCAAAAGTAAAATCCCAAGACGTTGTTAAATCTATTCTATAGAAGTTGAACGAATTGAGTTACGAAACTCTGCCTCATGTTGTTGTTGTTGTTGTTATTGTTGTTGTTGTCGAAGTTTCTATTTCATCCATCTGTTAACAGTACTTCACCGCCGTAATTGTTTCGCTTCACGTAAAAAAAAAAATTAATGGATGAGACTAGTAGCAGCATGAACTTCATATGGTGTAAAGTTGGCTTCCAGACGTGTCCTGGTGCTTCGTCAGCGTCTAATCATTGAGCTTAGCGTCTCTAGTTGTCGTAAAAACATACTTTTCATCGCAAGTCACAACCCGGTCGAGAAACGGGATGTTCCTTTTGCATAAATTAAGGAAAATGACACTTCATAACGGCGTTTATTTTGGCTGTTGTCTAATTCATGAGGCACCAAGTTTGTTTGCCATCCAATCTATCTCAAGTAGAATGAAATCATCGTATTCGTTACGTCTTATTCAGAAGCAAGTTCTCGAACAGTTGTACGTGAATTGGCTTCGACTAAAGCTCTTAATTTATCGTTATCTTAATTTATCGTTATACACATCCGATAGCCGACCGCTACGCTCATGTGCTGTGCGTTCAGTATAGGTTCCTGCGCCAAGTGCTTCATTGATATCACAGGTTTTCGGCCTAGCTTTCATTAAAATAAAACAAACTTGTGCGAAATTTTTTAAACGATTGTCATTAAAACGATTAGATATAAGTTTAATAAAAATATAACGGAACTTATTTGAAAATATATAATTTGAAATCAATCTAACACACACACACACACACACACATATATATATGTGTACATATACGTTCGTATGTACATGTATGTATATATTTACATAGGTATATATACATTTACATATCTATTTATATACCTATAAGTATATGTATATAAGCTTATATTTATTTGTATATATATATATCTATTTATATATATGTATATATGTATGTATATATATATACTTAATTATATAAATGCATATATATATATGTATATATTTATATTACTACATATACACCTATATATATATATTCATCGAAATCGATAGACGGTCATGTGTATATATATGTGGGTGTGTATATATGTTTCTATATATGTGTATATGTGTGCATATATTTTTGAATATATATGTATCTGTATGTATATATGCATTTGTATGTATAGTTTTTTGTATATATATGTATACACACACCTACACACATATACGTATATATATATATATATATATATATATATATATATATATATATTATAAGTTAAGGGTGAAGTTCTGTATCGAAAATTTAAATTATGTCAAAATACTAAAAACTTAATTTATCATTCAAAGAATTGACTGAAAAAATTCCCATGAAAAAATTATTGATTACAATTTAGAGCAAGAAATAATATAGAATTTTTAACTTTTTCAGATAAAATAAATTCTCTGTTCAAAAAGTATGTCCTATTTACAATTCAAGTTTTGTAATTAATTAAAGGCAGAATTTTTTTTCGGATTTTAATGCATTAAAAAAATGGAGTTATCTTAAGCCACTATTTAAATCAAAACATCTTAAAACTTAAGGAAAAACACATTTATTGGTTTTAAAAATTACACGATATCTTTTGAAAAAATAAAATTGTCTTTAAAATATTTCGGAATCTGACTCCAAATTTTATTTATTATGAGGAGAACATAGTGAAATAAATTCTTATGTAGAAATAATTCATTTAAAAAAAAAAAAAAAAAATCATAACATGAAGTTTTTACTTTCTGTTTTAACAATGTAATTAATTTAGGTAATAAAATGGCTTCAATTTTGTTATTAAATGCTTTAACAATAACTTACTTTAACACTCTCTATAAAAAAAAATCAAAAATATTAAACATACTCACTACTTAAGGTAAAATTATTCATTTTAAGCCACATGGACACAGACAATATTACGATGCTAAATTACTTTGCCTAAATATCGCTAAATCATGTGTCACGTGATTCTTCGGTTCATTAACCTTCTTCTTTCTTGGTAATCACGATATGTATTATGTCGTTGGACTGAAAGAATTTCATGGTTTTTCCTGAAGTGTTCTGCCACACGTTCTTTTCACTGCCATTTATTCAACTCCTGCTTTGTTTACCTTTTTTAGCAAATAAATAATGCAAAGCAAAGTATCTGTTTTGTTTGTGTTTTTATACTGGGTCAAATATTACTTAGCTCTAATTCAGATTGCTGCGCAAGTATGAACTAAATAAAGTCAAACCATTTTCATTTGACGACACTTATCAAATAAATATCAACAATAAACGAAATCACTTTGAAGCATCCGCAGCGCTCAACCACCACACGTGACATTTATTGCCTGTTTACCAGATATTTCGCTTCTCAAATGTCATAAAATGACTTTCATTTTGAAGAAAAACCAAAAAAACAATCAAATTGAATCGAGAAGGCAAAATGACTTCCTGTTGTTGGCCGATCGCGAAACACATTCAATTAAAATATGTTGTTGGTCGATCTAATCTGATTTAAAACAGGACTTAGAATTAGAACGCATTATTCATACATTTAATATGGGAACAATATTATTCATACATTTAATATGGGAACAATATTATTCATACATTTAATATGGGAACAATATTATTCATACATTTAATATGGGAACAATATTATTCATACATTTAATATGGGAACAATATTATTCATACATTTAATATGGGAACAATATTATTCATACATTTAATATGGGAACAATATTATTCATACATTTAATATGGGAACAATATTATTCATACATTTAATATGGGAACAATATTATTCATACATTTAATATGGGAACAATATTTTTCATACATTTAATATGGGAACAATATTATTCATACATTTAATATGAGAACAATATTATTCATACATTTAATATGGGAACAATATTATTCATACATTTAATATGGGAACAATATTATTCATACATTTAATATGGGAACAATATTATTCATACATTTAATATGGGAACAATATTATTCATACATTTAATATGGGAACAATATTATTCATACATTTAATATGGGAACAATATAATTCATACATTTTATATGGGAACAATATTATTCATACATTTAATATGGGAACAATATTATTCATACATTTAATATGGGAACAATATTATTCATACATTTAATATGGGAACAATATTATTCATACATTTAATATGGGAACAATATTATTCATACATTTAATATGGGAACAATATTATTCATACATTTAATATGGGAACAATATTATTCATACATTTAATATGGGAACAATATTATTCATACATTTAATATGGGAACAATATTATTCATACATTTAATATGGGAACAATATTATTCATACATTTAATATGGGAACAATATTATTCATACATTTAATATGGGAACAATATTATTCATACATTTAATATGGGAACAATATTATTCATACATTTAATATGGGAACAATATTATTCATACATTTAATATGGGAACAATATTATTCATACATTTAATATGGGAACAATATTATTCATACATTTAATATGGGAACAATATTATTCATACATTTAATATGGGAACAATATTATTCATACATTTAATATGGGAACAATATTATTCATACATTTAATATGGGAACAATATTATTCATACATTTAATATGGGAACAATATTATTCATACATTTTATATGGGAACAATATTATTCATACATTTAATATGGGAACAATATTATTCATACATTTAATATGGGAACAATATTATTCATACATTTAATATGGGAACAATATTATTCATACATTTAATATGGGAACAATATTATTCATACATTTAATATGGGAACAATATTATTCATACATTTAATATGGGAACAATATTATTAATACATTTAATATGGGAACAATATTATTCATACATTTAATATGGGAACAATATTATTCATACATTTAATATGGGAACAATATTATTCATACATTTAATATGGGAACAATATTATTCATACATTTAATATGGGAACAATATTATTCATACATTTTATATGGGAACAATATTATTCATACATTTAATATGGGAACAATATTATTCATACATTTAATATGGGAACAATATTATTCATACATTTAATATGGGAACAATATTATTCATACATTTAATATGGGAACAATATTATTCATACATTTAATATGGGAACAATATTATTCATACATTTAATATGGGAACAATATTATTAATACATTTAATATGGGAACAATATTTTTCATACATTTAATATGGGAACAATATTATTCATACATTTAATATGGGAACAATATTATTCATACATTTAATATGGGAACAATATTATTCATACATTTAATATGGGAACAATATTATTCATACATTTAATATGGGAACAATATTATTCATACATTTAATATGGGAACAATATTATTCATACATTTAATATGGGAACAATATTATTCATACATTTTATATGGGAACAATATTATTCATACATTTAATATGGGAACAATATTATTCATACATTTAATATGGGAACAATATTATTCATACATTTAATATGGGAACAATATTATTCATACATTTAATATGGGAACAATATTATTCATACATTTAATATGGGAACAATATTATTCATACATTTAATATGGGAACAATATTATTAATACATTTAATATGGGAACAATATTATTCATACATTTAATATGGGAACAATATTATTCATACATTTAATATGGGAACAATATTATTCATACATTTAATATGGGAACAATATTATTCATACATTTAATATGGGAACAATATTATTCATACATTTTATATGGGAACAATATTATTCATACATTTAATATGGGAACAATATTATTCATACATTTAATATGGGAACAATATTATTCATACATTTAATATGGGAACAATATTATTCATACATTTAATATGGGAACAATATTATTCATACATTTAATATGGGAACAATATTATTCATACATTTAATACGGGAACAATATTATTCATACATTAAATATGGGAACAATATTATTCATACATTTAATATGGGAACAATATTATTCATACATTTAATATGGGAACAATATTATTCATACATTTAATATGGGAACAATATTATTCATACATTTAATATGGGAACAATATTATTCATACATTTAATATGGGAACAATATTATTCATACATTATATATGGGAACAATATTATTCATACATTTAATATGGGAACAATATTATTCATACATTTAATATGGGAACACTATTATTCATACATTTAATATGGGAACAATATTGTTCATACATTTAATATGGGAACAATATTATTCATACATTTAATATGGGAACAATATTATTCATACATTTAATATGGGAACAATATTTGCTGGTTCTTGGATAAAAAAGAATTAAAGGCAACTATGAAATATATTTTGAAGAGTTTGTCTAGAATTAGTTTGTAAAAACGGTTTTACAATATATATATATATATATATATATATATATATATA
>NC_136521.1:28019188-28069188 GCF_053919585.1 Euprymna scolopes
ATTCTTTGAATTTGAATTTCTTCTTAAACCCCCACTAGCTTAAGACTCCATTTTTGGACAACAAATTACTCAATTTTGTACATTTGAATAATATGGTTTGGAGAAGCAAACCGTCATATCCAAAATATTTAAATTCTCAACATTTCTTTTAAATAAATAGTGCATTCTCATCCAAATAATCGAGTACTCTATGCGATTTCTTGATTCCTTAATTCACTATGATTTCTTAACTCTAGTTATAATTCTACCTTAAAATGTTCTTCGTCTTAAAATGTTTATTTAATAGAGAAACTTGTTCTAAAAATACCGATTCTAGAAATATCGATTACTATATTAGCAAAATAAATAAATAAATAAATAAATAAAATAATAATAAAAAAATAAAATAAATAAAATTGGATAATAGATTTCATTTTTTAAGTTTGATTTGATAATATATATCCAGATCGCGGAGAATCATGTGAACAATCACAGACGTAATGACGGTTGGTGTATCGTTCAAAATAGCTTTCTTAATCTTTCTTTAATGTTTACGTCTACAAAAGTGTTCGTCAACCTGTGCTTACACACAAATTCGATCTGATATTCTTACTGATTTTCCAAATTCTGGAATTTATTTAAAACATATTATTAAAGATTTACAGTACAGAAAAATAACATTATGAACAAATGTTCCGACATTTTAGTCATGCTCTAAAGTGTACACACTTATACAGGGTGACCCCCCAAAAAAACAAATGCTAAATGGAGGCCATCTAGAACATATGCTGTAGAACGGAGAAGAAAAGGCCAAAGAGCCTAATGTTTTGATGTGATGTTTTGAATATAATACACTAGTTATGACCAAAGTTTCATTTCATTCGGACAAAACACTAAGAAACGGGGCCTAATTTTTGGTTCACCCTGTAATAATCGTTTGCTTTCATTTGGTCTCGTTTGACTGGGGTACAATTCCCGGTCTTCACCCGTTACATAAGTGCTTTCGTGACTAGGATGCGACACTTTGGAACTCCATGACGGGGCGTTCACTAGATTAGAAGGTAAGGATGTTAATGGGGCAAAGGTATTCTCCCAATGTAATAAGCCCCCAAAAGTTACGAGAAGTGCTTGAGAGTATAAGGCGGAAACTGCCCATGATCCCGAAAGAAATATTTGGGGAGTACTATAACGCTCTCAGATGTAGCGCACTGTTAGACAATAAGAATCTACTAGTGTTTGTTTCTGCACCGCTCTGGAACCGGGAGAGTCGATACGAAGTGCACCATGGTATCATCTTATGTTATCCCCATCCACTAGATACACCTAAGTTGGGTTTAGTAGCTTGAGATATCAGGTGGAATTTGAATATATAGCCTTCAACGTAGCTGGGGACATATTTGTGCTGTAGAGCTGACAAGAGGCTAAGAAATGTTAGGCTAGTAACCTGGGCAATTTGTCGATCCGAAAGTTTTATATATGTAACGACCTGTGTGTGCTGGGGCTATACCAACAGGACGAGGAGATAGTACACAAGGTGTTTAGAGTCGAGATAACGAGAGGAAGATTGCTGTCTCTGGCTGTGTGTGTGGCAAAGAGTACTTGGATTGTATCTACCCAAAGCGAACTGGAATTGTCAAGAGAGTGCGGTGATACTGCCTCCAGCACGATCAAGTTGGTGCCATCATTGAACATGGTGGAATTGAACAAGGGTAGCGGGGCCTATGGAAGGAGTGTGGGTTTGCCTGTGTGTTGCCGGTCTGAGGAGAAGTATCTGGTGATTTGGGACAAGTAGGCGCCCAACTGGGTGGCCTCTTCATCTTGTGGGGCCCAATTGTCTTACAAAGTAGTCCGCGAGCTAGACTGGAGTTACCAAAAATGTTAAAAAAATGGATTCAGTAAATTTGGGGGAATTGCTGACCCGGTTGGAAGACCTGGCTGTTAAAGAGTCAAAGGTCAGCTAGATTTGTGTTCTATAATTTCACTTATATGTATACTAACAGAGCGTCCAACATTGCCTAGTCGGAAAGTACGCTTTAATATATTTTAATTTACGCAGATTTCCTATTATTATCTATATATTAATACGATAGCGTGTGTTCTTTTGTGTATCACGCGTACATCCGGGTCGTTTAATTGTTATATTCGTCTATTTTTTGTCATAAATTTCACCAAGAATTCTTCAGAAGTTTTCGTTTCGGTGTCGACTATAGCTGATGGCATTTAAATCATCTATCTTTTTTATAAATAATTTTATCAAGAATTCTTCATAAGTTTTGGTTTCGGTTAGATTATGGCTGAAAGAACTGAAGTTTATATATTTTTATATATATATATATATATATATATATATATATATATGTATATATATGTATATATATATGTCTGCATATATATATCTTTTATTTTTGATATCGCAACATTATAATATATAAGAATCGATAGAACATTAATTCTATAATAATATAAACGTAATCTGCAAGATTTAAAATATCATATTAAGCGTACTTTACGACCGGGCTTTGCAAACGTCCCTACTAGCTTGGATAAATAGTTTTGCAGTTTTAACAAAAGAGCTACAATAATATCAGAGCGATCAAATTGTAGTATCTGTTCTTCAGATGCTGCACTTCCATTTCTTGTTCTCTTTCGATGGAGGATCAGTCCTTCACGGCTGAGACAATTTTTTTATTTTTGTACCTTTTCTTCACGTTAAAAAACGACACTTGTGTCTAACTCTATCCCATGGGGAGGCATAGTAAATAGGTACAATAATATTAGAGCGTCCTCAGTAACACTTAAGATCTACAGAATGTCAACATCAATATATTATATATGAATGAGTCCCCTGTGGAATTTCTACAGGTCCGGCTAGTTATTATTATTATTATTATTATTATTATTATTATTATTATTATTATTATAGGGCCAATCATCTATTGATTACTGTAGTGTACCTAATGTGTTAGAGTGTTTTCAAAAGTAAAATAAACAAATATGACGTAGGTGTTATTAGCTAGAAAGTAAACCAAAACATCTATCACTCTAGCCATGTTCATACGTGTATAAAAAGTTAAAATTACGTAACATAAAAAAACACAAACGTAAGAGCAATTTAAGTCGATTTACGCCAACTACTTTTTTTTTACTTTTGACTTCTTAGCAGCGATTTTGATCGGTTAAAGACCAAACTAAATTTATTCCAACTGAATCCCCGATGTATCAAGTTTTAAGTCTGTAGGCCAGAAATTGGCAGAGGAGTTTGGTAGAAACCTTTCTTCACACAGAAAGAAAAGGTCACACACACAGACACACACATATATATATATGCATACATGTATATATATACACACACACACACATATATATATATGCATACATGTATATATACACACACGCACACACACACATATATATATATATATATATATAATCAAAGATGACGTATATAAATCAAAGATAGAGTAAATATCATAAAACACAATCGCAACTGATTTTTCCGATTTATGTAATTATGTTTTTTGTTTTATTTTAAAGTGAACGAGTTATTATTCTTCTGATGATTCAGGGTGAACATTTTTTTTAAACTGGCATAATAATTCTATAATTTTTTCTGCACCACAAAATAAGTGCTGTCAAGTCTACACCGAAAATACTGAAAAGAAAGAAACAGTAAGATAACAATATCTTCGAATTTGGAATATAAACCTTTTGTCGTAGGTATATATATATTTTTTTACATAGGATTCACCACTCATCAAGTCCCGGAGGCTACTCGAGGATAAGGATTAATGAGTATACATTAGTCATTGCGATTATGGCGTAGTAAACATAAGTAGTGTGAATTTTATAAATTGGGTTACTCAGGGGGGCGGTTCATCAAGAACTTGTTCACGTTGGACTTGAAGACAATCAGATTGTAGTTAGCTGGGAAGCAGGCAAACGGAAGAGAATTCCACGGGGGTGCAGTTCTAAGAAAGATGGAATCTACGATTAGGTTTAGGCACAGATAAAGAGTGTGGAAAATTGTTGATAGTGGTTTTGGTTAGACGAGTGTTTTTCGTGAAAGTCTGGCAAGGGGGGACGATAGATTGGAGTTCAGACGAGCACTTGTCATGAAAATAACGATAAAGCAGAGACGGGCTCGCAACGTCCCTTCTGTGGGAAGGAGGTTGCAGGGAAGAGAAAAGGGCACCCCCCCACTAAACTACGAAGTCTATTTGGAACTCTGTCAAGATAGGACAAGCTGCTTCTAGCAGCTCCTGTCCAGATGTGGCAACAGTACTCCATCGCTGGCCGAACCTGGCTTTTATATAGATAGAGAATTGCATCAATTGTATCGGGAGACATTTACTGGAGCGGTAGAAGGATCCCACAATTTTTCCAACGACCTTGGTAATGGATTTGATATACGTATTCCATTTCAGATCGGGAGTAAAGGTCAAGTCGAGAAGCTTGTCAAAGCATGAAACCTCCCCAAGACTAGAGCCATTCATTTATCTTGACAGCTGGGCATCAGAGCGTTGATGATGTAAAGACAGAAGCTTGGTTTTAGATGCATTAAAAGTAACCAGCCATTTTTTTATCCGTTGTAATATGTGCTCAAGATCAGAGAAAAGGGTCAGAGAGAACTTGGTCATTTACGGTGTTTGAAGTCCTACCATAGATGGTAATGTCGTGAGCATAAATGTCTACGAATGATCTAAGGATGTGATTTGGAAGATCATTGATGTAGATCAGGAAGAGAACTGGGCCCAGGATGGATTCCTGAGGGACTCCAGCATTAATACTGTGAGCTTCTGATTTCTGCCCCTCAACTACTACTCTTATGAACCTATCAGAAAGAAATGATTTAATAATTGAGAAGACATTTCCAGCTATACCATAGTTGGAGATCTTCTGAAGTAAACCTTTACGCCATACCTTATCAAAGGCCTTTGATATGTCAAGAGCAATTGTCCTAGAGAGAAAGCCTGCGTCGAGAGACTTGCTAATCATATGAGAAATAACTATAAGCACATCTACTGTAGATCTTGCAGAACGGAAATCATATTGTGTGTCATTAAGAACATTTTTGCTGAGATGGTGTACTACTTCTCTATTTAACACAGATTCCAGTAGCTTACTCATGACGCACAGGAGACTTATTGGTCTGTACTGAGAGGGAGATGAGCGATCACCTCAATTCTTAAATACATGGCTATAGGAAGCATTTCTCATTAAGACAATGCTTAAACAACTTTGTAAGTATGGGCGATAGTTCTGGTTGAAGCCTTTTGAGCACTATAATTGGAATACCGTGAGGATCGGGGACTTTACTGGAATCAAGGTTTTGGATTAGCTTAGCAATATCACATACAGATATTTGTATGTCACATACCGTGTTTTCTGATAATACGAGGAAATACTGGGGGTTGGCGGCCTTGGTCGTAAAGTGCAGAATTAGCTGCAAAGTTCTTGGCAAAGAGTTTGACTTTGTTTGATTCTGACGAGATTACCTCAGGTCCATTGATGATAGTTGGGATAGAGCACACACTTCTGTTCAGGGTTCTGTTTGCTATCTGCCAAAACTGACGGGAACCAAGCCGCTGCACAGCTACCTTACATACAACTCTCTCGTCTTCGTTTATTACTTGTTTAACAGTGGTTGCTGGCGGTCCTGAAAGCGGCCTTTGTTTCAGTACATTGCAGTACAAGCAATGGAAAAAGTTATTTCTGTGCGCAATGGCAGCAGTACATTCTGGGGAAGACCACGGCTGGCTGTTCGGTTTTTGCTGGAACTTTTTCGAGGTTAAGAAACTGTCTACACCGACAATTAACCATTCCGTCAGGTCTGACAGTATAGAAGACATATCCTTTTTAAATATGCAAAGGTAGATCTGATACAAATGTAAGGAAGCTATCCTAGTCAGACATAGAGTATCGATATATATATATATATATATGTATATATATATATGTATATATATATATATATACATATATTTGTGAAAAAATGTGTGAATTTGTTTATATCATCGTCATTTACTATTCCAAAAGTGTCTGTCCCAACAAAACTTTTTATTTTGAAAAAAAAAAAAGTAAGCGTCTTTAATATGTCGGTTGGATTGTGTTTATATTTTGATTATCCGTCGCCGATTTTATTTGTGAAAAAATGTGTGAATTTGTTTATATCATCGTCATTTACTATTCCAAAAGTGTCTGTCTCAACAAAACTTTTTATTTAAAAAACAAAAACAAAGCGGGAGACCAGTACCCGCATTAAGCTGGTCTGCAGTTTGACTTGTTGCTGGCTATCTTGCTCTTGCTTGTTGCTGGATGTCAACATTTTGAACCGAGAGAAAGATTTAGCTGTCGTACAAAGCTAAAACTCTGTAACATCATCTTTGTATAGATACTCCCTCAGGCATTTGTCTATTATAAAAAAAAAAAAAGTCCTGTGGCGATAAAAAAAAAGCTGTGACGGGTGTACGCCTGTAATGCTGGATGCATGTAACAATTCATCTGCCATCATAATATATTATATAGTATATGTGTACGTATATTTATATATATGTGTGTGTGTACATTTATATATGTACATGTGAGTTTATATGTATTTATATCTATGTGTATATGTGTCTATGTGTATATATGTTTGTGTGTGTACATATATACATTTATATATGTTTGTATGCATGTATGTGTGTATGTATGCAGGTGTGTATGTATGTGTATGTGTGCTTGTATGTGTGTATGTGTATGAATGCATATATATGGATGTGTATATATATGTAGGTAAGTGTATGTATACATATGTGCATGTATGTACGTATATGTATGTGTAAGTGTATGTATTTGTATATGTGGATGTATATGTATGGATATGTGTATGTATGAATGTGAGTATGTATATATATGTTTGTGTATTGGGTATATATGAGCGTATGCTTATAGACATGTATGTATGTATGTATGCATGTATATATTTATATGTATGTATACCAATGACCGTCTTGTTTATGTTTGCATGTGTGTGTATGTATATGTAGGTGTGAGTATTGTGTATTGTGTATGTACGCATGTATATATGTGTGTGATATGTGTACATATGTATGTGTGCGTGCGTGTATATATATGTATGCATAACAATGACCGTCTTTAGTGTCATGTCTGCTTGAGCATGTGAATTCGCTGGCAGGACTATATGTCATTTTCGGGCTCATGAACTTTCAGTGCCTGAGGGAGTGGCACTCGTCTGACAAGACGTTGCAATCATATATATATATATATATATATATATATTATAAATTCCACAGCCTAACACCGTCGCAGCCCACAAGAGCCATGACAGTCAACGAACCGGAAGTCCAAGACCTGAGTTTCGCCCTCATTTAGGCCCATCAGTTAAACACATTCGAACTCAGGATTCGAAACCCGAGCCTCTTGCATGCGAGGCAAGCACTCTACCAACAGAGCAAACGCCCACACACAAGAATTTCTATTAACCAACACAGATTAAGCACACCGCGCCGAAATCCAACTGTGAAATGAACGGACGGGGTGCCAGGTATTGCCAGATCGTAAAATGTGCTTATATATGATATTTAAATTTGTCCAGATTTCGTAGATATTATTATAGAATCGTGATTTCAAAAGTAAAAAAAAAAGTATTTGGGTCCCATCGTCTAGAATCGAAACCGAGACAGTTAAAGCTGGTGACGTTACCACTGTACCAACGTGATACGCATACAAACTGATCCAAAATTAAAAATTAAAATAAAGTAAGATTTATGTAAAAATACGTAACGATTGTTTTCAATTTTGAGTCATTTTTGACCTTAAAAACTATTTTAAATGGCTTAAAAAACAATAAAAGAACGGGTCGTAAAAATCCAATCATTTGAAGCTTCCTCCAGCGCGCTTAGTGACTCGGCTTTGCGTAGGCGTAAAATACGGTTAAATATGATATTTTAATTTGTTTAGATTTCGTATATATTATTATAGAGTCGTGATTTCAAAAGTAAAAATAAGTATTTGAGCGACATAAAATAGAATCAAAACGGAAATTGTAGCATTAAAACCTGTAAATTGTAGCATTAAAACCACTGTACTAACGTCACAAATATTAACTGATTTAAAATTAAAAATAAACTAACATGAACGTACAAAATATTTAATGAGTTTTTACAATTTTGAGCTACTTTTGACCCCTTAAAAACTATTATAACCGACTGAAGACTCCTTAAAAACTATTATAACCGACTGAAGACACATAAACAACGGTTTGTATAAAATCCAATCATTTGAGGCCCCTAGTGCCGCTCTTCGATTTTAGTTTCGAAGGAGATGGAATTTGGAAATATGCAGACAGACAGACAAATAGTCATACAGCTTTATATATATATTAGAATATCAAGTCGTGATTTCAAAAGTAAAAAGAAAGTTAGGTACCATCACCTAGAATCGAGACCAAAAGCAAAACTGTAGCATTGTAGCTGGTGACGTTGCCACAGTACAAACTTGACACACATGTGAACTGATAAAAAATAAACTAAAATGAATGTACAAAATTTATAACGATTTTTTTCAATTTTGATTTTTTTGAAGTATTTTATCGGATAAAGTCTCATAAAAGTATGGTCCATAAAAAATTCAATTATATGAAGCCCCTAGCACCGCCCCGCGAAATTTAGTTTCGGAAGTGATAAAGTTTTAAAATGTGGAAACAAATAGACAAATAGTAAGTTTTATAAATTAAACTGGAGGGGGCGCCCGGTTTTGCCCGCTCGTAAAATACGCTTCAAGATGATCAAATTCTAGATAGAGTTTAACGATACTTAGATATTTTAGATTAGAGATGGAGTTTGAAAATATGGAGACAGACAGATAGACAGACAGAGTTTTATAAATTGATAACAAAAAGCTACATGAGAAAAGACTGATAATATCCGTTTTCTATTTTACACATTAAATTAAAATTTCTAGTTTAATATTTACTATTATATAGTTAAATCCCATTTTGTAATAGTGAATTTTCTAGTGCTAAGTCTGCGGTACATTGATCTCTAGAAATTCAAATTGCTGCTTTAAATAAAATACCAAAGGCAGGATACCAGTAATATCACTGGTAAATTAATTCATGTAAGATTTTTTTAAAATTAGGATTATTCTTTTTATTAGTTAAAACGATATTTTCACTGTACCTATTTACTATGCCTCCCCACGGGACAGAGTTAGACACCAGGGTCGTTTTTTAACGTGGAGAAAAGGTACAAAAATAAAAATTGTCTCAGTCGTGAAGGATTTCTCCTCCACTGAAAGAGAGCAAGAAATAGAAGTGCAGCATCTGAAGAACAGATACTACACTTTGATCTTGACCAAAAGGCCAAGCACTATAATCATCCGTCTATTTAGCCAAATCAACCGTCTAAATGTTAGTAAAAAAATCACCATTTTCCGAACAATCTCAATCTGATAGTTACATTAATGTATGCAATTGCATCGCCGCCAAACTCCAAATAAGAGGAAAAAGAAAAGAAGAAAATCATACATAGAAAAAGTACAAACCAGCTACTGCTACTACTACTACTACTACTACTACTACTACTACTACTACTAAACAATAATATCGTCATCATCGATGTAGGTAGTGATAAGTAATGTGTAAATGCCGCCATAGTCGAAGAAAGAAAATATTTTTTTAGAATAAGATATTTTTTTCTTAATGGATTTTTCCTGAGTCATTTTCTACGAAATGAAACAAAACAAGATTGGAATAGAAGAATATGAAGAGGGAAAGGAGGAGAAAAGAAAAAGAGAAGGAAGGGGGGTAGTTACAAATGACTTTTCTTTTATTGCCTCTTTACATCACGTCAGGAAAAAAACAGGAAAATAAAAACGATGAGTGAAGTAAACAAGCCAGAAGCTCACTACCACAAATAACAGACTGGACGTAATAATCTCAATTATGACGTTCATGGAAAGACATCAATGAAGGTGGGAGGGGACTAAAAGAATGAAATGCTTTTTATCGGACACTAGTAGTATTTATCTGGTGTTGCTCGTGTAGAGCTATATTGCTTTTCAGAAATGATTTTAAATACAGTCATATTTACAATGTTTGCTTAAAAGAAATATTAAAGTAATATACAAACAAAATTGTCAGCGCAGTGGTGCATTCATAAAAAGCAATTAGTCCTGGAGATAGTTGTAAAATAAGGTTAACGAATCCAAATAAAATATGTTTATAGATTTTATGCAATCCTTAACCATTTTCTCCATTGCGGACATTTTTAACGTCATTTTTCTTTAAAAGGATTGTAGTATTTTCTAGATTGACAAGGGCAGATTTTCTCCCGAAATATCAAGAGGTTTTTAATATCGCGAGTGTCTTTTAAAATTAACAGTAAGTTTTATATTTTCTGATATTATAAGTGAAAAATTTGCAGTGAGATTCAAATGCGATTCCAACAAACGTTACACTATTCTTCTCTGTTTCGTTAGACTCACTTTTTTGTTACTTCCTAAAACACGTTAGCTTTTTACAGGAAAACGTAAACTCAAAGTATTTTCAAACAATGAAATTGTTTCATACATTAAAATAATAAATCGATCTTATGTTAAACATTTAACATGTTTTACTGGTTTACATAATGTTCTTATTTATTGTACGTTGGTGGGCTTTAATATATGTTTAATTTTTAAGCTGCTTTCAGAATTATTATTTTCTTGTTGTTAACTAACTTTGTCGTGAATCATAGGGTCCAGTTACGTTTTTGTAAATACTGGTAAATAGAGCTTCAGTTTATAATTTGCATTGAGAGTCGGCGAGAGAATGTGGTGGTAGTAAAACCAATGTAGATATTATTATTATTATTATTATTATTATTATTATTATTATTATTATTATTATTATTATTATTAAGTTCTTACACATTTCATCATCAGAGATCACTCACTGACAAGAACTGGTCGTATTTCCCGGAGTCTAGGTGGCAACAAGTCTCCCCAGATTTCCGGTACTCTTCACCTATTTCGATAACCTTTGCAAATGAATTTGCGTTATCGCAACAGTCATTTGCCATTCTTTCTTGTTGCCGATGATCATTAGACACCATTTGAATTTGAGTGGTAATGTTTCCCCAAGGTTCAAGTCTCCTTCGCAGCCATCCAGTTCCGTATATTTATTTCGTTTTTGTATATTTTTGATATTCACCCTGTTATCTGCTGGGACAGCGTCATCATCATCCTGCTGATTCTCATTATTATTATTATTATTAATAATCATTAGTTAGTTCTAATTATAATTATTATAATTAGAACAACAACAACAATAATAATAATAATAATAATAATAATAATAATAATAATAATAATAATACAAAGAAAAAGAAGAACAACAAAAACAAATATAATGGCAGCTATGCTTTAATAAACAGCATCTTGGCGCATCTCTCCGTTTTATATTCTCATATCCCAGCAATTTACGTGTATCAGACGAGAAATATTGTAACGTGGTGTCCGAAATACGAAACTAAAGACGTAGACCTTCAAAAATTGAAATCACGATAGAAAATGATATTTTTACCATAAATTAAAAACAAAATATAGCGCTACGTGCATTTTTCTTCTCGTCAAAAGGTAAGATGAATTTT
Source organism: Euprymna scolopes (assembly GCF_053919585.1). Classification (NCBI taxonomy): domain Eukaryota; kingdom Metazoa; phylum Mollusca; class Cephalopoda; order Sepiida; family Sepiolidae; genus Euprymna; species Euprymna scolopes. Next base: position 28,030,801 of record NC_136521.1, read on the forward strand.
ACCAGTACTATATTCTTGGAAATTACGGCGACTTGTCTAACCACCGAATATATATTTGTTACATTCAAACTTTTATGAGGTAGCTGGAAATAGTTTTACGCTAAATCAAACCTTACTTTGAACGTAAAATCGACGACGGTGTCAAATTGAACTTTATTCTACTGTTTGAAGCGAGAACAATATAATATAACCGTAATTAGAAAATGACAATCAAATAATCAAAAAACATTATTATTGTTGTTGTAATAATAATAATAATAATAATAATAATAATAATAATAATAATAATAATAATAATGATGTTCAGTTCGAATGAGAGCGATGTGAACCTTAAAAAAAATCATAAGCAAACATATTTTCATAACATCAGGTCCATACGATTGATACTTGCGAAATAAAACTGCGGAAAAATCATTAGTAATAAAGAAAATCATTTGAGACATGCGTCAAATTGCATAAATTGTCTGGAGAAATATTTCTTAGGATAGTAAACACTTGATGTTAAGCAACAACAGTTTTAAATATCAGGTTGACATCTGGAGGCGTTTAACTGTGTTTCATGGCCAAAACGGTGTGGAACTATAAGATAGTATCTCAATAAAAATAGAAAGGAGCATCACAAAATTATTCCTATGTGAGTGTTTAAAATTATCAAACTAAAACTCCATAAGTGGGACGGGACATCAAGTGTAGGTCCCATGTCCGACAAGGGGGGGGGGTGAAATAAATTCTTGAAACACTAACACGAAGACTATTTGGACTAAAACCTTAAATTAAATTATGATGAGATGTTATTTGAAGGGTGATCCCTCTAAAAGGTGATATAGACAACGAATGCAACCCAGATAGAACGAGACTGATGGAATCAAGGGATAATGGTTTAAACCCCTTTCAGCTCTTCATCTATATCTTGTAACAATGCCAAATGACTGTTTGACAACAAGTAGACTCTCTGAATAACTTACAAAACGCATCATATTCTTGTTCATTAAAGATAAGACGAAAGGGGTTGAAATGACAATTTTTAGACTAATCACTTGTCCCTTAGTTATGTGGAAACTTTCACTAGAATATTGTCTTAAAATATCTATGGTCATTTCGACCATAAAATTTGTTGCTTGAGAAAAAAAAAAGCTGCTTAAAAAGATCACGTGGCACTAAAGATCAGCTTCTGATCAATACAATAATAAGATTAAGAGCAGAGAAATGAAAATCTAGGTCGCAGTCGAGTACAACATAAGATTAAACGTTACTCATAAATCGTACATCTACAGTCGAAATATAATACAGGGTGACCCCCCTCCAAAAAAAAGAAGCTAAATGGAAGCCATCTAGAACATATGCTGTAGAACGGAGAAAAAAAGGCTAAAGACCCTAGTGTTTTGATGTGATGTTTTGAATATAATAAACTAGTTATGACCAAAGTTTCATTTCATTCGGACAAAACGCTAAGAAACTGGGCCTTATAAGAGTTGGGATCCGTTTTTTGGGTCATCCTGTATATGCCATCAATGTCAGAGAAGTAATTATCAGTCGATAAACTGCTGGTATACTTTACTGGAATTTAGCTGAATTAAAATGTTTGGACACAAGAACACGTAAAATAGTGTATTCTTTAATACTAAATATAGAGATTTAAAATATATTGCCTAACCCGACTGACATAGTCTGTCCTTTCGATACTTAAGGGCAAGGGGAAGAACATGAGTAAACATGTCAAGATTTAAGAAGGAAATTGGATTATAATATCATGTGAAAAAGTCAAGGTGATTCCCATTGGAATTAGAATGTTTGGGATCGTAAGAAAAATACCACAAATGATTTAAACAGATACATAAGTAAATTTCTTCTTTCATTTCGGCAAAAAACTTTAAATGTTAAAGTACAGCTTAAATATCTAAAGTCAAATAAATTGACATGATGTTCAAAGAAAAAACCCGACAAAAATACTTAAAAGTTGAGACTACGATGAAATGATAAAAAACAACAAAAAAACAACAACTATAATAATAATAATAATAATAATAATAATAATAATAATAATAATAATAATAATAATAATAATAATTTGCAACTCTTCACAAAAGACTAGCTGAAAACATGAAAAGATGTATACAGGAAACAAATGTACTAGCTTGGATGACAAAAGGCAGAACTACGTATATACAGAAGGATACAGAAAAAGTAACCACCCCCAGTAATTATATGCCTCTCACGTGCTTACCCACTATGTGAAAAAATACTACAAGAAGAACTGAGGGCACAAATCTACCACTCCCTGAATAATCGTGGACTTCTAAAGAACAGAAAGGATGCTAAAAAGGGAAAACAGGAACACATGATATATATAGAACAAAAGATCCTAAAGGAGGCAAAAAGAAGTAAAAAAAAATTAAGCCATGGCATGGATCGACTACAAAAAGTCGTACGACAGGATCCCTCAAGCATGGATAATAGAATGCTTAAAATTAATAAAATACCAAGAAAGATCATCAACGTTATTGAAAATGGAATGGAGACTGGAATAGACAGCTGATAGACAACACATAACCGAAAGTAACACGCAAAGAGGCATCTTACAAGGAGATTCACTGTAAGTATTACTGTTCATCATAGCCATGATGTCCCTGAACAATATACTGAGAAAGTGCCAAGCCGGATACAAGTACTCTAACAGGAAGGAAAAAATGAACAACCTGATGTACATGGACGATTTGAAACTTTTCGCAAGGGCCGAAAATGAACTAGAGACATTAATAAATACCACCAGAATCTTCAGCCATGATATCCAAATAGAGTTTGGTATGGAAAAGTACATACTACTAGTTATAAGGAAGGGAAGACTAGAGACGACAGAGGGCATGGAACTACACAACCAAACGGAGTTGAGGGTACTAGGGGAATAAGAAGCCTATAAATACCTAGGAGTACTAGAAGCAGACACCAGCAAAGCAACAGAAATGAAAGAGAGAATTGGAAAGGAGTACCTCAGGAGAACAAGAAAACTTCTCAAAACCAAATTATATAGCAGAAACATAATAAAAGACACAAATACATGGACAGTATCACTAGTAAGATACTCTGGACCGTTCATAGGGTGGACTACAGAAGAACTGAGTCAGTTCGATCAGAAGACCAGGAAACTCATGACAATGCACAACGCACTACACCCGAAGGACGATGTTGATCGTAGCTACGTAAAAAGGAGAGACGGCGGGAGGGGACTAGTTTGTATAGAAGACTGTGTGAATGACCCCCCCCCAAAAAAAAAGACTAGAAAAATACATAATGCAAAACACTGCGAAAATAATCAGAGCAGCGAGAGACACTGAAAAAATTAATAAAACAGAAAACGGAGAGACAAAGGATAAGACAAGAAAAGTTGGAAGAGAAAAATCTACACTGAAGATTCATAAGGATGACAAGAGATGAAAATAACGAAAACACTTGGACATGAATGCGAAAAGGACACATAAGCCGAGAAATTGAATCCGTAATAACTGGAGCAAAAGATAACGCGATAAGAACCAACTACATCAAAGCGAAGATCGACAAAACACAAGAAAACAGCAAATACAGACTCTGTGGACAAAGAGACGAGACGATAAACCATATAATAAGTGCATGTAGCAAACTGGCACAAAAAAAAAATACAAGAACAGACACGACCAAGTGGGAAAGGTAGTACACTGGGAATCATGCAAACAACTGCATATCGAACGCACAGACAAGAGGTACAAACATAAGCCGGCAACAGTACTTAAAAACGAGAATCACAAAGTCCTATGGGGCATGGGCATACAAGCTGATAAACCCATCGAAGCAAGAAGACCGGATGTCGCAATAATTAACAAAAAATAAAAGTCCTGTCAAATCGTAGACGTTACTCTTCAGGCTAACCACAGGGAGAATATCAAAGAAAAGGGGAAACGGAGCAAATACACAGAGCTAAGCAGAGAGTTGAAAGGGCTATAGAAGATGAAGAACATCAAAAGAATATCTATAATAGTAGGAGTACTAGCAAAAATTTCCCGAAAAAATTTGAATAAAAGATTGGAGAAATTGGAATCAAAGGAATGACTGAAAAACTACAACGAACATAAATCATGAAAACAGTTGAAATATTAAGAGAAACCCTTGAATGTGAAAACTAACACATAAGAACAACAAGCGTGGGCGAGACAAACTGCTGCAAAGGTAAAAAACATGATACGCTTCATGAAACGAAGAACACTGAAGCCGCATATCTATAAGTTCTCTAACCCCAACCCCATCCTCCCATTACCACATCACTACCCCACCAAAAGAGTGAGACCAAATAACCAAGTAGAGTCAAGGGGAAGGAAAGATCGAGGAACTGACCAGACATCCGCCGGATGAGTATGAAGAGAACTGAGACCTTGGGGAGGCTTATTGCCACTCAAATTCCAGTGAATACTAATAACCGCTGCAAACAATAAATCAATAGCTAGCAGCTGTTGCGATAATGCAAATTTATTTGCAAATGTTATCGTGAGAGGTGGAGAGTACTGGAAACCTGGAAAGACTTGTTGTCACTCAGCTTCCAGGGAACACCACAGGCTGTTTTCAAGGAGAGATCTTTGATGACCTGTGTGAAAGCTCCTTGTGAGCCAATAATAAGTGACTGTAACAAACTAGCCTCAAAAGAATATACGAATAGACATGATCAAGGGGAAGGCAATACACTGGGAAACAAACAACTGCATCTTGAACAGACAAATGGTATCAGCATAATTAAAAGTGGAAATCATACAACCGTATTGGACATGGACGTACAAACAGATAAACCTATCCAAGCAAGGAGATCAGATATAATAGTTTACAAGAAGGAAAATATGTTGTCAGTGTCACTGCGTTGTCGCCCCCCCCCATAGGCGGGAGGTGAATTGGTCACTCGCAGAAAGATAAAGGGGAGGAATAATAATGCAGTTCGCTATGACTCATTCTTTTTCTGAGCACGAACAATATTGTCTCTCCGAAAGAGATGGTCACCCCCTTTTCCCCAGTAGTTGTTAAAAGTAGTTAAGCTCTTTAAAAATTTAATGATTAATAATTTAAATGTTATCAATGGTTTATTTTTAATTGTAATATTTTGTGAATATTTTTTGTGAAATCAAATAGTTAAGATTACCTTATGTATATTACAATTTGTGTTGCGTGTTGTTTAATCTGCCTTAACAATAAAGACAAGGTCGCCACCTTCTCAGCCAGAACCAAACAGAAGAAGTCATCATCAAGGAATGGAGAAGCACCCGGGAAAAGAAACCACGCTAATTTCAGGTATGCATTTAGTCTTTGTATAGTTATTGATGTTACAATTTGTTGCAATTTACTAGGATTTCATTCCTAGTATAAGAATGAACCCAACTCACCGTATTGTAACCGTTAGCGGTCACCACTCGGGTAAATGTGGTATTGTGGTAAGTATGGGCGCTAGTTCTGGTTGAAGTTTTTTAAGTACTATAATTGGAATACAACAACAGTAACGCTCACAGACTTAACCAGATCACATATGCAGCTGGATTCTACATCGACAGAAAATTAACCCTCGATCATTCAACTACAATCATCGAATAGGGCCCAGAGTCTCTAGACAAACACCTCACTGGAAGACCAAGCTGCAAAAACAACTGAACCCCTGCAAGAAGGAACTAAGCCAAATAAAACAGTTCCTTGCAGATCCCTTGGTACAGGGTCGACTTAAGACCACTATCAGAAAACTCTTTACTAAATACCACCATTAGAACATTGAGGGGTTGAATAATACAGCTAGGGGGTTGGAGGGAAAAATACAAGCACTTACCCAGAGGATTAAAAACCAGGAGAACAAGATCAACTCTTAGATTTAAAATAGGTAGTTTAAAACAAACCAAATGACTTTTTACATGCAGCTTATAAGGGACACCAATACTGTAGATAGTCCACATGCAGAGGAAGACCTGGAAAACTACTGGAGGCCTCTATTTGAAACAGAAGGCAAATACAATCAAAGAGCCCAGTGGATTGAAGATATTATTAAACTCAACGAAACCAAGTCTCAGATGTCAGAACCAGTCATAACTCCTGGTACGGTAACAAGAAAACTGGCACTATTATCCGACCACAAAGTACCTGGCATCGACAATGTCTAAAACTTTTGGCTGAAAAAACTGACTGCACTCCACCACCACTACAGTGATTGCTTCAGCAGGATGCTAAGAGGTCAAGAAGCAACACCAGCCTGGCTGACAGAGGGGAGCACCAGCCTCATACCCAAGACTAAGGAGACACAACGCCCAAATAAATACAGGCCAATATGCTGTCTAACGTCTACCTACAAGCTTTTCACTGGTCTAGTAGCCGACGATATATATGCCCATCTATCTTCTGGGACCTACCTTGAAAAAGAGCAGAAGGTGCAGACTGTAGGAAGAGGCAAAGAAACCTGAGCATGGTATGGATCGATTACCAGAAGGCATTTGACAACGTACCACACTCATGGTTACTTCGGTGCCTTGAGATCCACCCGATAATTAGACAAACACTGGCGGCTCACCTTCAAATGTGTAAAACCACAATATCATTAAATCACAATGGAGGAAATACCATCATCCCTGAAGTAAAAATCAAAAGGGGAATATTCCAAAGTGACAGTTTATCTCCCTTACTTTTCTGTATGGCAATAGACCCACTCAGCAAGCTCTTGAATAACAACCCAAGCGCCTATAATTTGAGTCCGGGATGTCCTCGAGATCCAAGCAAGAAAGTAAATCATCTTCTCTTCATAGATGACCTTAAATTGTATGCCATCTCTGACCCGGATCTGCACCAGCTTCTGCAGGTAGTACACACATTCTCTAATGACATCGGAATGAAGTTTGGCCTGGATAAATGTGCCAAGTGTGCACTCAGAGCTTGGAAGAAAACCCACACAGAAAAAATATGCAGCTTAATGAAAACATCGACATCATGGATCTAGAAGAGCATGAGCCTTATAAGTACCTTGGCATTGAGGAAAACGAGAACATACTGAATGCCAAGATGAGGGAGAAGATTAGTAAAGAATATGTATGCCGGGTGAGGAAAATATGCAAAACGCAGCTCACCAATAAAAATAGAATTATTGCCATAAACCAGCATGCTATGCCAGAAATAACATACAGCTGTGCTATTATTGACTGGCCACAAAAATACATCAACCGGCTAGATGTAGAGACACGGAAGCTACGAACGCTTCATAAAATAATATATAGAAATCAGTGCCTACCAAACCTGTATTTGCCCAGGGGAGAAGGAGGTCTGGGGCTCTCAAAGATCAATAACCAACATAGGGCAACTATTGTGAGCACCGGTCAGTATCTGAGAAGCTCCCAGAATCACACCCTCTCAATAGTATACGAACATCAAGAGCCAGCAGAACAACATCAGTCACCCAACTGGCCAAGCATTTTGGTCAAGGCTATCTCTCAGATGAGGACAAAACACCAAACAAGTGTGCCACAGAAATAGCAAGAAAGAGTCGGAACAAATATACCGAGACCTTTCAAAGGATGAACCTAAAGAATGGGACCAACATCAGTGTGCAAAGTATTTTTCTAGGAACTCTTTCAGGAATACATAAATAAAGAAGGTTCCTTGGACTGGCTCAAAAGGGGAGCCCTCCACCACGATCACGAAAGGGTCATAATGGCTGCTCAAGACCAGGGATTGATGACCAATGCATTCAAGAAGATGGCAGGGATCAGTAATGACAATAAATGCAGGTTCTGCCATACAGAATTGGAAAGTGTTGGTCATCTGATATAAAGTTGCAAGGTTCTTCTAGGGAACGGCTACTATACAGCGAGACATGATGGAGTATGTAAGTACCTCCACTGGACCATCTGTAAAAAATTAAACACCCAGTGTAGCAGCAAGTCCTGGGAACATCAACCTGAAAGAACAGTTGAAAATTACGTATATAGCATACATTACGACCATGTAATCCCTACAGCCACCTACCTTGAAACTGCTGCTGTGAAACCTGACATAGTTATATGGAATACGTTAGAGAGAGTTGCAACCTTGATTGAAGTGAGTGTTCCTAATGATGGCGGTCTGAACAGAGTTAAAAGAGAAAAAACAGACCAAATACCAAGGTCTCATGTATGATATGAAAAGAAACTGGAATCTTAAGGAGATATCAACCATGCCAGTTATTATAGGTGCCACAGGGTTTATGAACAAAAAACTGAGGTCCTACCTGACTAATATTCCTGGTGAACCAAATGCAAAAGAGATCCAGACAATTACACTAAAGCGAGGATACTAAAAAGAGCTCTCGGTTGGTTTCAATAAAAAGCAGGGCAATGTTGGCAGCTGGTTTGGCTGCCCCATACCCAGCATTACAATCTTCAAAGGAAGAAAACGAAATAAAAAAAACGTTGGATTTTTTATATAATAGATGGAGAATGTTCAAATTTTTATCTTAATTTTCAGAAAAATGGATTTAATGCGAACATTCTAAATGAAATATGCACTTGAATGAAATTGCGGATTTAAACCTATTTCCGTTCTGAAAAACAAAACGGAAATAATGCCGTCACGAAAAAATTATTAGCTGTTTTTGCTTCGCACTTGATTATTTTTTTCTTAAAAAAATAACTTTCATTATTATGTCCGATTCTTATCATTTTTAATTCTTTTCTTTTGTTTTAATGTTTCATGTTTCTTGTTTTCATTTGATTTTGTAAATGTTTTCCATCGATTTCATTAATATGCCTTTAATCATTTTCGTCTGCTGACTACAAATCTACATTTCTTAACTCAACCACCTGCTCGAAGAAAACGAATTTTTTATCGAGCCCCAAATCTGTCAAATTATTCAATCGAGCAGAACACTGGCTGCACTTCGGGAGAACTGGTAAACTACTGAAGCTCTCCCATCTCTCTCTCTCTCTCTCTCTCTCTCTCTCTCTGTCTGTCTGTCTGTCTCTCTCTCTCTCTCTCTCTCTCTCTCTCTCTATATATATATATATACATTTGTATTCCTGTCTGTTTGTTCACAATTTGATTAATATACACAAAAGGCCCGTTACTCTACTTTTTCATTTATTTCTATATATAGTATGATTCTTGCAAAATGTACAAGTAAGAAAAATCGATTTTATTAAATAGCTGTATATTAGATAATGTTTCTAGCGCGAGAATTCTTTGAAGTGTTCTATGTAACATGGGTATTTAGCAAACTTTAAATAACAATGAAATTAAATTTATTTAAAATTATTTCCGGCATCTTTTTAAAGACGTAGAGCTATTTCCCCCCGTAAACTTCTAAACATAAAAAACAAACTCTTCGCCAAATAAAAAATAATTTGGTAACTTCAATATGTTCCTAGCTTGAAAAAATAATTCCGTGTAGACAAAAGGCTGTTTGCTTTTTTTAGTTGAGTTCAATATAAAAAAAAACACTTCCGAATAAATTGAAAAAAATTAATTTGTTTGTTTTTCTTATTCTTGAAACGGCTATACATAAACATTGAACGCTTCGAATTCAAACTTAAGCCACACTTTTAAAAACAAAAAGCCTTTAAAAAGCAAATCGAAAAAGCCCCCCACAAAAGCAAATCGAAAATTTCCTTTATTTACGAAAAAAAAAAAAAAAAAAGCCAGTGAAAAACGTGCCTTTACAAAAATTAGAAAAAACAAATGCATATTATGCACGCGTTAATGTTTATAAAGTTATTTTTCTGGTTCATAAAGTCAAAAGTCTTTTTATAGCAGAGGGAAAACTGTTCTTTTATTTTTTTAATTTTTGTGGAAGTATCGATATTGGCCATGATGAAAACGATTAATATCCTTAGGTGTGTTCAAACGGAAGTTCATGTCAACCCGGGAAATGCCGGGTACCCATGCTAGTATATATATATATATATATATATATATATTATTATTATTATTATTATTATTATTATTATTATTTATTATGACATTTCCTATCATATCAGGGACATAGGCATCAGGGGTACTATGTAGGGAGTTGGGCAGCAAGATGTCGATTCACGTTACACTTGAACTTCAGCTTGTCAGTATAGTTGGGGAAGCAGGGGCCTGGAAGGGAATTCCAAAGTCTAGCTGTCCTGGGAAGAAACTACTGAAGAAACTATCTTACATCTAGGGATCTCTACTGTAAAGGGGTGGGATTTAGCTACTTATCGGTTTGTCGGGGGTATTTACGTCGTGGGGGCACAAGTGCTTGCAGTTCGTTAGAGCATTCACCGTTAAAGTACTTGTAGAACATGCAGAGGGATGGAACACTTCGTCGATAGAACAGAGGCTGAAGTTTAAATGACAGTTCAGGACCTATCAGATTGGCGACTCTCTTTTGAACCTTGTCTAGGAGAGAGAGACTAGTGGCAGATGCACCAGCCCAAATATGACAGCAATACTCCATACATGGGCGAATGGTGGCCTTATAGAGGTATAGGATATTTTCGGGCGTTAGTATCTTTCTAGCACGATAGAGAGAACCTACCTTCTTCGCAGCGGTCCTGGCGATACTCTCAATGTAAGTGTCCCAACTCATGTTTCCTGAGAGCGTTAGGCCGAGGAGTTTAAAAGATGTACTTTCAGATAAAGAGTCATTGGCCATTGCTATTGGTGGTAGAAAAGGTTTCTTGTAATTATTGAAGGAAACGAGTTTAGTCTTGGCAGCATTGAATGTGACCATCCATTTATGTCCCCATTCCACTATAGATCGGAGGTCATCCTGTAGTGTTTCTGCAATTTCTTTAGATGTGTGTCCATTTGTTTTCCTATATATATATATATATATATATATATATATATATATATATATATATGTATATATATATATATATATATATATATATATAGCTTTAAAACTAAGAATAACAATAGAAAACAAACAAATAAAATTAAATAAACATGAATATACATAAACGATCACACATATATGTATGTATATGTATATGTGTGTGCATGTGTGTGTGTACACATAGGTATATTCATATATATATATATATATATATATATATATATATATATATATATATATAAAAAGGAGGGAAAAGATCTACCTTAAACCACTAACCTAGTTCTAAAACAGATCCTTTGTTCGATAAAATGCATGCCCATTGGCTGATAGGAGGGGACGCGGTGGATACTAGAAAGCTGATTGGCGAATTAGAAATCCTCAACATATATAAAAACAAGAAGCAACCACAAAATTCGCGCATAAGCCTGACGAATCCTACAGTGGATGAAACGCAGAATATTCAGTGTAGCTTAGTCGCCATATATATTTTATAAATTACTAACTAGCTCTACCTACGTATTGAGCACTTTTGAAGTAAATACTTAAAGTTTACGCATAAATCTATACTTTCGTATATTAAATTCATGTGAGTAAATGAAGTACTTATATATATATATATATATATATATATATATATATATATATATATTAAGATATTTAAATAAATAATAATTATCCACTGACACGTCTTTCGTCGTCTACGACTCATCAGAGTGGCTGAATTAGGGGTACCAAAATAATCAAAGGGAAACTTCTTTCCCAACTGGCATGTAGGTAAAAATGCACTTTCGTATAAATAATTGAATTCATTTAAAAAGTATCGCAAAAACAAATAAAGAACAGCTATTTATGTATATACATATATTTATATATATGTATGCATACATATATGTATATATATATCTTCTGTCTATACTCCTATGAATTCGTTTTTCTTTCGTGTGTATTGATATTCATATTAAAACCCCTCTTTCTATTTATTTAAAATGAAAATACAATTTTCTTATGTATGGGTTGTGGAATTGCATTCACTAGCAAAAGATCTAGCTAATTTGCATATTCATTTAAACATTCATTTTAATTAATTCCCTATTAGTTGCTTCGGTTTTCTAATGGGATGATCATCTTTAGTTAACTATTACGTGTAATTATATTCATGCAGATATTCTACATGATTTATACTTGCATAATATTTGCGTAAAAAGTTTATAGTAAACACAAAATTGTTTCCATATATGTATTCATTTATGTATACGTATTTTATTTTTAACAAATTTTGCCTACCAAACTCCTCCTAGAGTTTTTGGTGTACCGACATAAAACTTCATATATAAGGTATTTGAATCCATGCAAAACCTTATATTTGGGTTTTAGCTTGGAAAAATCGGTGCAAAAATGTGAAAATTAAAAAAAATTAAATTTTCCAGGTGAAGGTCGAACGCCGGCATTACGAATGCATAACGTAGTAGCTATTAGTTCATGTAATTATTTTTAGCCTTGCAGTAAACATGTTTCCATAGCCCAGTCAGCTAACGTGAGCTGAACGTTTTGGTTTCGATTCTCGGTGGTGGCACACGAGTCTTTTTTAAAAATACTTTTTAAATCATTACTATATATTGCTCTCTATCTATCTATCTATCAATCTATGTAGTTTTTAGCAATCTATCTATCTATCTATCTATCTATCTATAAAAGTGAAAATATCTGACTGTCTTTTCTCTATGGTAGTTAAGGAAAACTATTATGCAGAAAGGCATTACTTTACATATTTACACTTTTTAATATAAACATATGCACATAACCTTATGAAGAGTACATAGGGCCAGAGCAAAGCCGGGCGAAACTGCTAGTGTATCTATATATGTATGCATATTTATGTATGTATATATATATATGTATGCATATTATATGTGCATATATATATATATATATATATATATATATATATATATATATATATATGCATGTATGTATATGTGGTCGTATTTTTTCATACGTGTGAATGTATAAATAATTTATTTGCTTGCACTTTTTAATGCTTGCTAAATTATACTCACCTAACAATTCTTTTATCTTTTTTTTCAAAATCAAAATGGAGACGAATTTGTCAACATGAAAGTTTATCTACAATTACCTTTTACCCATCGACAAAGAGAAAGAAGCCGTTAAAATGTAAGGCTAGGTTTGTGTGTGGCGGCGACGCCAAAGAAATGTCAATTACGTCGGAAGACTGTTAGTTTGCTGCCTTCCCCCTCTCTCTCTCTTTCTCTCTCCTGTTTGTTTATGTTAACCACTTATATAGACATCAGCCTACATTCTTGTTATGGCTCTGAATTAGCCACAAGAAAAACAGAACAACGATGTAAGACAAGACATGTATTAATAAAAGGCAAATACAGGGTTAAAAAAATGAAAAGAGTGTTTTGTGTTCAACCGGGCAAGCGAGGTTAACCCCGAAACGAGAGCCCTAGCCGGTATCGTTAAGAGTTCCGGTATATATATATATATATATGGAGTCAATTCAGAGAGTGGTTCCCACACAATAATTCTTGAAATGTAAATAATAAAATATACCATTGTTCTTTTTTTACAATGCGTTTAACAATTCTGATTTTTCGACCTGAAATGTTATTAGTGTTCGGTGATTATTACAATTCTGGTCATTTTTATGGGACACAAGAATGTAGATAAAAAATTCTTTACAACAGCTCACTCCCAAGCTCATTTCTCCAGGTGTGTGCACTTTCTCTTTCTGCCGGAGCGTCTTGGTTCTGGCATGTTTTGTGGAGGTTCTATGTTAAAAACATCATATACTGTTTCGATTGCCTCTACGCATCCTGTTGTGGTTCTGCTTGATCCTCGGGGTGCGTTTCCTTATTTGTTTCAGGTGTCTTTTATGTTCGAATTTTGGGCCTTGAATTATGTATCTGATATTGCCAATTCTTTGTAAAATCGTGTCCTGTTCCCAAAAGGAAACTTTGTTCTTTAAATGCTTTAAATAGACTTTATCGCCGAGGTTAAATCGTTTTGTTGGCATGGTAGAGGTTCTGTGCTGCATTGCGTGTTTGGGCAGCAGTTTATCAAAACTGGTTTGATTTTTCGCCCAAACATGATTTCCGCTAAGAATCCGGCATCTAGTATGTTACATACATGCGCCAATGTCATACTGGCTCGCCTCGCTAGCCACTATTATATCCAATACCGGAATAAAATGAATTAGGAAGAGTTTGGAGGTAAGGTTTTTTTTTTCAATTTCTTCTGGCAATCCGGTGTCCATTCCTAAGATTTATCCTTCTTTAGTAATTGGTTAAGTGGTGCGCACAGTTTGATAATAATTTGACAAGTCTAAAAAGCTTTGTAGTTGTGCTATGTTTCTGTCTAATAGCGATCGCTCTGCCGAATCTGGTCGTCTGGCATCTTTGTTAATGATGTGTCCTAAGTATTTAACTTTTTGTAAGAAAAATTAACACTTGTCTTCTTTGACCTTAAACCTATAATCTTGTATTCGACTGAATACTTGTTTGATATGGTTTGGGCGTTCCTCCCTGCTTTTGCTCATTATAATAATGTCATCTAAATATGTGATGGCCATGCCAACGTTGCCCAGCATGGTATCGATGACCTGCTGGAATAGCAGGTGCTACTTTGATCCCGAACGCGAGCCTACAAACCCCGGTGGGTATTTACACAGAGAAGGCTAGCTCTTTTGTCGTTTACAGGAATTTGTAAATAACCATCGCTCGGGTTGATTTAGAAAAAAAAGCAACTGCCGCCATTTAATTTTGTGAACACTTCCTCCGGACCTGCTAATGGACCAGTTAAGTCTGGTCAAGAAGTCGTTGCAAACACGGATTTCCCCAAACCTTTTTTTACGTATACTGACCACTCACTGTATTAAGTTTTAGACAGTATACCGGTGTTTTCTAATCTGTTCAGTTCCTGATTTATTTTGTTCAGGGATGCGAAAGGGACGTTGCATTTTTTAAAACCGATTGTGTGCTCAGTTGGCAAGTTTTGTACACATCCCAAGGCCAGGAGTGAATGCATTTTGAAATTCTTCCTTAAAGCTAGTCATTAGTTTCTTAGTTTCCGTTTGGCAAGCTTCTAAAAGATTGTCCGTTTAAAAGGAAGCCTGACCTCGCTAATTTTTCTCTAATCAATTTTTTTTTCAGATTAAGCTACCCACTTAAGAATAGCCCAATTTCTGTAATCTTTCTCTTACGACCAACTGACACCACAAGACAAAATGCAATTCTTTTTCCAACAAGGTGGCACTGCATGCCACACGTCTTACAGAACACTGACACAAGTTCATCACATGTTTACGGAAGAGAGAACAATAAGCAAAGGCCACCAGTTCCCTCAATTTGTCATCATGTGATTTTTATCTTTGGAGAACTTTAAAACGATATCAGGAGAATCACCACAGTAGATCACCTGAGGAGATCTACAGGCAGTATCTGCAAATGTTGTTAAACATGCCCAGAAATGCATAGATGTTAACAGGAAGCACTCTCGGCATCATTTATAGTATTACAGGTAATTTAAACAATAAAATGTCCCTCCTCTCTACTATATTTTCTGGGCTACTTTTAAGTGGGCAACCTTTATTTTTGCAAAATGTGGAGGTAGGTAAGTCCCACACCAATCCAATGAGAGCCGAACAGGTTTCCACTATTTTTGAATTTGAATACATATATTTTGAGCTTTTTAGTTTTCTCAGCAAGGTTGCGTTAGTGATTAATTCACCATCAAAATTAATTTTAGTGCCGACGGCTTTTGCCATACTATAGGTTCTTAGCATAAATATTTCTTCCACGTTTTGAAGTTTCGTATTGCAAGATCCGATCCACTGTGTAACTGAAATTTAATATCTATGCCGAGAATTTCGACCGTTACATATTTACGTAGCTTTTCTTCTAAAGCGTCTCGGGTTATGGTTTGTCACACTTGGCTTTTGTTCTGATTATTTCTGCAGTGAGAGCATTTATGTCCCATAAAATTTTCTTGTTAAGTATGGGCAATCCTTGACCCAGTGTATACTACCACATCACCAACAAGGCGTAAGTGTTTTGGTTTTTCAGACTTTTGGGAGTAATTTTGTGTGAACCCTATTGTAGTTTTTTCTTGTTTATTTTTGTATTTGTAATGCTTGTTTCGATATTTCGCGCATCTTTTTTATTATTTTCACTTTTTTACAATTCTCAGTCAATTTTTGTTGTGTAAATCTCGGTTCGGTTTCTGCTCCTGATTTCCGCATCTTTTTCTGAGGTTAAACCTTGTGCAAAAACAAGGCATTTAAAATTGTCTGTTGTTAATTCCGACAACGTGAAGTCATCGTGATGTTTGTTGACTACCGCTGCGTAAATGGCATAATCGTTATAATCATCTTGGGTCACATTTAATCATTTCCATCGCTTATGGAAAAGAGGCGTTCTGATGGAAAATAGTTCTGTCAGTAGATTTACCGACTCGTTGAACGATAACTCCGCGGGTTTCCGTGGCAAGATGAAGTCCACCAATTTGTCGTGTTGAGTTGTTTCAAGCTTACGTAGTAAAAGTCGGGTCTTCTTCTGATCAGATCAGCTACCGCAGTCGATATTGAAAAAAATCTTCATATCTCCTGGAATAAGCTGCGAATGATTTTTCATCTTCTTCGTACTTGAAATTATCTATTGCGAACCATATTTTATTTTGGGAAAAAGCTGAATCATTTTACGCGTGCGCGTTATTATTCAAAATTTGTGTCAGTAGATCCTCTGTCCGTTGTTGGCGCTTGGACGATTGAGTTTGATGTTCCATCGATTGTTCGAACCATTGTTTCTATAATTCGACTTGCTGTCCCTCTAGCTTTTGTTTATGGCGTGCCATCATTTCCTGTTTTCTTTCCCATTTCTCGAATAAGTCTTTTTCCATCTTTTTTTTATTCAATTTGCAGTTTCGTTTACTGAGCCAAAGCTTACCTTACCTCCTCCGTCAGGAAAGAGAATTTTGTAGTTTGCCCCTTTTATTTCCTCTCTTTGTAAATACCAGGTGACAAATAATGATTATTTACACATTATTTGTAAACAGTTGGGAAAATATGTTTCAAAATAAAATGTTCAGTCACTTGCCAATTTTAAGACGTTTGAGTTTTCTTTCGTTGGACAAAAAAGGAAACAGGGCTATTCAATTCCTTTAGCGTAAAAAAGTCAAACAAAGAGAACAGTTAAATGTCCAAAAATAGTATGTATATTTTTCCAGGGAGGGTAGTCACAATAGATTAAAGACTTTTTCTTTTTTAATTATGCAGAGAGAACAACAGCAACATTTTTTTACACTCAACATAATAGGAAGATTAAGAATTTAATCTCATTTTGTTCTTTTAGAGCTTTTGAAATGTACTTTTCCGGTAGAATTGACCGACACTATTTATTTTTTCGTAAAAAGATTTTACTTACAGTTTTTCGCCTCGTCTTTATTCGGTTCTGAATTTTATTTTTCAGGGAATTGGGTTTTACCTGGTTATTTTTTTTTTTTTAATCAATTAACAAAGTTGTTATTTTTCTTCGGGGCTACCGCGAGAAAAACATTCTTCCCCGAATCGTCGTATTGCCAGTGTTATGGGAACACTGGTTTATTAAATTCCTTTGTCTTTCGTGAGTTCCGAATCCTCTGTGACAAATGTTATGGAGACACTGGTTTATTGAATTCCTTTTCCTTTCGTGAATTTTCGAATCCTTTTATCCACAGTATTATAAGAACAATGGTTTATTGCTGTTGGACTGGTAAGGCATTAGGGTTTCGATGTTAGTGCGTTTCTAGAATCCTTCTGTCGCCAGTGTTATGGATCTGAATTAGCCACAATAAAAACAGAGCAACAGTGTAAGGCAAGACATGTATTAATAAAATACAAAAAAAAAGTTACAGAATGAAAAGAGTGTTTTGCGTTCTATCGAGCAAGCTAGGTTAAATCAGGAACTAGAGCATTATCCGGTATCGTTAAGAATTCCGGTATATATGGACGGTGGTTGAGTCCATTCAGAGGGGGGTTCCCCTACAACAATTCTTGAAATGTAAATATTAAAATATTCAATTGTTCCCTTTTTATAATTGTTTTGGTGCATTTCTGATTTCTCGACCTTTTTTTCGGTGATTATTACAATCCCGGTCATTTTTATGAGACACAAGAATGTAGATAAAATCCCTCTAGAATGTTCGTGTGTTCACACCTCTGCGTTTATCGATGTCGCCTAGGCTCAATATATAATAGAGCATTTTTCCATATATGTTCTATAATATAAAGCTGAACGTCTGTGTGTGTGAGTGTGCGTATGTGTGTGTGTGTGTGTGTGTGTCTGGTCACGAATAGGCTTCTATATGGTTGACTATTTTAAAAAAACTGATTACATATAATGATAGAAGATGTATCGAGGATCAGAAATGGGTATGTTTGATCTGGCATAACGGTGTTTCATAAAAATTGTGGGGTCTGCCTTCGCGCCTGGCCCCCAATTTATGGAAATAAAAAATGTAAAAAAACGTTTACAAGGATTTTGATATAGATGTACATAAGAATACTTTGATAAGTACGTTTCAACTTAAATAGGGATTGTATAATAAAATTGTGGGGTCTGCGTTCGCGCCTGTACTCCATGGAAATATGACACAAACTTTACAAAGACTTTTCATATCTATTTGCGTAAGTATACTTTGATAATTATGTTTCAGTTTGAAGAAATAGGCTATAATAAAATTATTGGGTGTTCGTTCGCGCCTGACCTCCATAGAATGTAAATATATCACAAAGTTTAACAAGGTTTATTAAAAGGGGTGAGGGTCAACAATAACATCTTAACTTTAATCTTAATTCACGTTAGCTTTGATTTATTTTTTTGAGTTGAATTATATTGTGTCGAATAAATTCCTCATAAATTCACGTTCTTATTAAAGTGAAAGCCCCCCCCCAAAAAAAAGTCGGAACTTTAGACAATTCTCGACACAAATTTTGCATAACTCTGTTTTTCCTTCTCCACTTGTACGTTGCACTCTTTCGAAAATAGATAAATAGATAATTAATAAAAATAAGAACGTTCCTTGTTATCGTGTCAAAAGAAGCAAAAATCCTGCTCACTTGGTTACGTGTCTTTTAAAAACATTTATATGACCTTTTAATTTTTATTTATATATATGTTTAAGCTTTTTTTGTCAGTATACTAGAAGGAATTCAGTTGATTACAACCCTTTCTGTGCGTTCTTTACATTACAATAGTACAACCCTGAATCCGACGGCGCAATACTATACCGTTCAATACTGTAAAATTAAAACGAAGCTGTTCTGCTGAAAAGGGCGCCATTTTATTATTCATATTTATATCGATTCTTTGCTTTAAAAAACTAAAGTAATTACGTGTTTACTTTTTTAATATCCCATTTTGCTCTTTCGGATTTTTTTACTAAAGTAAGTAAAGCTTTATTATATTTCAAACCTGTTTTTGTTTCTTTGTTTTTCGATACTTCGTCGATATTATTTAGTAAGAGTGTTTAGCAGAAAAGCCAACAAACGACTACCCGAAAAAATAAATATACAAGAAATAAATGTTACCATAGTCAATAAAAGTTCAGTTCATGCTTTTTTTTGTTTTGAAATAGTTTTTAATGCTCTTTACTTGAAGTAATTTCAGCGAACCGAAATTAAAACGAAATTTGAGGCGCTAACTACTTAAATGAATTTTTGTATAAACTACACATGCCATAACCAAATATTTCTCAAGCACAAAATAACGAAAAACATTACAATATGTTTATAAATATTCCTTACGTTGACGGAACTCTCTTAAATTGTTAACACAGAATGCTTTGGTGCCCCTCCTTCAAATTGAAAACGGGGCTCTCCATTTCAAAGTCGCTGCCATTTTGATTTTTTTTTTAAACCGGTTCGTGAATTAAAAAAAATGTTTTACAAGCTACTTAAAAATGCAAACCAATGA
This sequence comes from Euprymna scolopes, assembly GCF_053919585.1. Taxonomy (NCBI): domain Eukaryota; kingdom Metazoa; phylum Mollusca; class Cephalopoda; order Sepiida; family Sepiolidae; genus Euprymna; species Euprymna scolopes. The sequence continues at coordinate 28,050,586 of NC_136521.1, forward strand.
ACTTTTATACCATAAAAGTAACTTTTATTGACTATGGTAACATTTATTTCTTGTATATTTATATATATATATATATATATATATATATATATATATATATATATATATATATATATATATATCCATTTTCTCTTTGAAAGATCATTTTGTTGGTCACTCTTGGCTACGATTAGAAACAAAGTTGATATAAAAAATTTGTTTTCGCGAAAATTATCTTTACTTTCATCATATTTTGCTTAGGGTAAAAGTTTTGAGTATTTACAACCCCCTCCCTTTCATAACATATCATACTTTCATCAATCACAGTCCATTTTCTATAGGCTGTTTTTGAAGCCCGTGAACGACGAGTACTTCTGCTAGTATATATATATATATATATATATATATATATATATATATATATATATATATATACTTTATTATTTTATGTCTCGCTATGTTTCGGACAGAGTCACAATGTCACCTACGTTACAGACCGCTTTAGGTGAGGAGATGCGAGGATGGACACATGCGAATTACATGTAAAAATTTTGTCATATGATTGACTATACTCTTTTTCATCCTTCTATCAACGTACACACGCTTGAAGACACTGAGAAATGCCGAAGGAAACGGACGGAAAAAAGTTTTTAACACATATTCCATTCCTAACAAATCAAAAACTAAATAAAAAATGCATAAAATGTCTATATAATTCATATCCCGCCACAGATGTGCACATCTTGAAGCACATGTAACGTAAAAATTGAGCAAGTTTCACAGAGTTGACTTCCTCTGGAGGTTGAAAGGTATTCCTATGAACAATCATATGTTTTCTCATCCAGCAGTAGATTCGCAAACTTTACTGCATATTAAACAGATCGTTGGCTCGGTCTAATAGGCACAAAGTTGACCTGAACAGGATTTTCGTGCGACTTAATGTGGTTGACTTAGCCAGCTTTTGACAAAAGTACTCATTCACAAGTGTTGCATTTCCAGCTTTGTGTGTCACGGTTAAGACCATCAAGTAAATCTTTGCGAAACTCTCGCTCCAGATTGCTGTGTGCTCTTTCTCTCGATCATCACAACTTTCACTTACAAGTTTTCGCCACTTTGGCCTTTGAAGAGTAAGTTTTTCTCACGTGTCGATGTTGATTTGCAGGACTTTCAATTTGTTCTTTGAAGCTCTCCCTCAGTTTATTTTTAAGGTGCTTGCCATTTTCCATCTCCACATATAAAAATTCATTCACTAGATAGCTCATACAACGAATGTGAGATCTGATTACAACACTAGAATCGGGTATTTGTGCTTGCTACTTGATGTTTAAGATACGTCTCAAGAATTTTTGGTGAAATCATTCAAGCCATTTAATGTACCTTTGATGCAATGTCCATGTCTCCGATGAATACAACAGTGTGGTTAGCACACAGGTCTTGTAAACGCAGATGCTTGTCCTGTCTGTGATGCCACAATCAAACCACACTCTCTTCTCCAACATTCCAAAAGCTACAGATCTTTTCTGGATTCGTCTATGGATTTCAGTCATCCCTCGACAGAGAACAACAAAGGTAGACAAATGAATCGACTACTCCTAGCCTAGCACCAAAAACCATGATGTTATTTCTGTCTAGAGATGAAATTCAATGTAAATTTGAAATAGTGCGTCATGCCCAGATTATTCCTTGTACATTAAGTTGAAAATACTCCAGAGAAATTGAAATTTGGCGAATTTGGCGAATTGATGTGTAATACCTATTGTTAAAATTTTCAAAATCATAGATTTTGCAATTTTCATAAATAGGGTTGCCCCCCCTTTTTTACTTTTGCTAAAATAAATTTAATAAATATAACCCAAAGTACTCATCATTATTTCTGTTCTCCAAACTCAATAATAATCGGCAAATTAGTTTAATTGTTACTTTATACATAGCAATATATAAATATGAAAATATATAAATATATAGCAATATATATAATAATTTGTATATATGTAATAATTTGTATATATATAATAATTTGTATATATATAATAATTTGTATATATGTAATAATTTGTATATATATAATAATTTGTATATATGTAATGATTTGTATATATATAATAATTTGTATATATGTAATGATTTGTATATATATAATAATTTGTATATATGTAATTATTTGTATATATATAAAAATTTGTATATATATAATTATTTGTATATCTGTAATAATTTGTATATATGTAATAATTTGTATATATGTAATAATTTGTATATATAATAATTTGGATATATGTAATGATTTGTATATATATATAATAATTTGTATATATGTAATTATTTGTATATATATAATAATTTGTATATATGTAATAATTTGTATATATATAATAATTTGTATATATGTAATAATTTGTATATATATAATAATTTGTATATATATATAATAATTTGTATATATATAATAATTTGTATATATGTAATAATTTGTATATATATAATAATTTGTATATATATAATAATTTGTATATATATATAATAATTTGTATATATGTAATGATTTGTATATATATAATAATTTGTATATGTGTAATAATTTGTATATATATAATAATTTGTATATATGTAATAATTTGTATATATGTAATAATTTGTATATATGTAATAATTTGTATATATATAATAATTTGTATATATGTAATAATTTGTATATATATAATAATTTGTATATATGTAATAATTTGTATATATATAATAATTTGTATATATGTAATAATTTGTATATATATAATAATTTTTATATATGTAATAATTTGTATATATATGATAATTTATATATATATAATAATTTGTATATATATAATAATTTGTATATATATAATAATTTGTATATATATAATAATTTGTATATATGTAATAATTTCAGGCAAACATTATTAAAAACAACAGAGATACCTTGCTTAATGATCCTTTTTTTTCATTTTTTTCGATCTTCCGTAAGATTTTTTTAACTTCAAGATGGAAGGTATTTACAAATGTTTCATGGTTCACACGAGCGCTTTCAATTCTTTCTTGAATCATCATCAGGTGGAGATTAAAAATAGAAGTGGAATATATAGTTACGAATGATAAAAAGACTGGCCGGCTATACATCGTTCATCAACTATTCACATCCGTCTAGCTCCTCCCAATGACTTCAACTAATTGGCCGATTCTCTAAAACCAATCAGAGGCTAACCAAGATTATTGTTACGACGATAGCCATTAATCGGCAATCTCCATTGGCTGACAAATCAGACACTGATTGTCCAAGGATTCGGGACAATAAATAAAGGATACCTAAAGCGAAAAATTGAGTTGGTTCGTTTTTTGTCGCGGCTTAAAAAACAAATCCGTTGCCACTCCGTTCTGCATAATCAACGCTGCCTAATTGCAGTTAAGATTTTCTAAGAAACTTTATTCCGCAAGTGAACAACAATCACTCCCATTCCGTGGTGTTTTGGAAGATTGTGTAAATAAACGTTGTTTTTGTTTATAACAAACGTTTTCTGACATTTTCTTTTATTTGCTTGGCAACTTTTCTTCCCTCCAGCAACAAATTCAACCTTCGTCGACTGGACCGTACTCATCTCTTCCTTTTACAGATCTTAAAGTAATGTCAGCGTGGACGGAAACAGAGAAAGACCAGCCGAAACAGGTGGTGATCACGAAACCATCGGCCAACTCGGTTTCGTGAAGATATTGTACCACATTACAAATTCTTGTATTATTGGTGTGTGCAGGTAAAAGAAGATTCTGTTTATGAGAAAAAAGTTTGGTGTATATGATTTTTGTTTATTTATCCTGGAAAATATTTGTGCGCTTTTTTTTTTTTTTGCTTAGCATTTAATATGAAATGTGTAGGATATCTCAAGGTTTTCCAAATGTTTGTGACGTATTTGAATTCTTTGTATTTGAATTCTTCGTATTTGCAATCTTCATACAGATATTCAGGACTGCAAATTCGGAATGCACATAAGAAGAAACCAATTATCATACCTGTTTTTATTTTTTTATTATCGTGTGAGTAGAAACGTATGTAATCATGTTTGTGTGTAGTTTTACGGTGAATATTGAAGGATAGTTTATTATAAGATTTTATAAGTATGTCTAGAAAAACGTAATTATCGTTTTCTGGACCAATAGGTAACATACAAACTCTACAGACCACACATATCCCCAAGGAACCATTGCAATTACCACCGGTGGAGATACGTTTCAGTGTAATCGTTTTCTGTTTCATAGGTGAACTTTATAGAGGGTTCGACTGAGTCTAATTTGTTTTTAATGTTATCTATGTGCGTGTTTGCAGGAAGAAAAATTAAAATGTCGTCAATGTATTCAAAATAATGTGTATGTGGATGCAATCTAAATTTGAAAGGAACAGATTCTAGGAATTCTAAGAAAAAGCAGGCTAACACTCCACTGAGAGACTTACCCATAGGTCGATCGAAATTTTGCTTGTAGAAATTGTTATTGAATCGAAAATAAGTCATGTCAGTTACAAGTCTAATATTTTTAATCAAAGTATCGGGAGGAAAAGATAATGTAATAGGTTTTCATGGAGTAAATTTAAACATTTTTAAATGGGGACATCAGTATATAATGATGTTATATCTAAGCTGTGTATAGTTCTGTTATGTACATTAATGGTTTTTATCTTGCTGAGTAAATCTCCGGAGTTCTGTATGTGGGAGGTGCTGATAGTGCCCAGCAGTTGAACCAATTTTAACAGACATATTTTTCCAGAATGAATATTAACAGCATTCATATCTTTTAAAAATATATTAAAGACTATATGTCGTTATTTATTAAAAATTTCCTTCTAATTAACAATGCAAGCTCCTCTCCTTTTTTGAACTTCCAACGTCTTTTTTATTTCTGAAACAGACCAGCATCAGACTTTGCACATGAAAAACTTTTAAATATTTGTACTGATGTTTTTATATTTTTAATCTCATTCATCCAGAAGAAGTCTCAAAATAAAAACGAAACGTTAATGAAGACACAACTCGGTTTATTCCTGTATATTTCTCCCCTCTCTCTCTCTCTCTCTCTCTCTCTCTCTCTCTCTCTCTCTCTCTATATATATATATATATATATATATATATATATATATATATATATATATATATATGTGAAGTATGATAAGTTTCCTCGCCTAATAAAAGCAGTCTATTTCCTGAAGATATCAGGCCGAGAAATTGAAGTTAATCAGGCATTTACACCTGATGACAACACAGTATATGAAAGATTATTTATAATTTACGTGATTTAAAGAAGTATTTATGTAGCTAATTCCTCTTTGAGTCACGTAAATTATTTCGAATTGAAAAGAAAACATAAATTCGAGTCATTATTTTGGGTTTCTTTTTTTTCCACGCCAAAGAAGTTCGCTTTGCAACTAAGTAGCAGGAGAAGTCATTCATTTTTTTTTCTTCAAACCAGACCCGAATGAGGCGGCGTCCAAAAACCAAAAGACATCTGTCGAGAAAAAAAATCGTCTTTTATTTTGCTTGCTCAGACTTCCACAAACGCCTATTGACAAAATGGCATAATTTTTTTATAAACGGGTTTTAGGTCTGCACGCCACTGCTTCCCTACAGTAAACACATGCTAACTATGGACGTTTATTTTTATGTCTTTCCATATCATTACCACACCATACTTCACCAAAGATGGCGACAACATGTGCATAGTCTATATATCTCTAGATAAACGCAGCTTAGCTAAAATAGTTTAACTTAGCTGAGAACACCCCCGGTAAATAAATGTTTAACTTTTTTTTCTAAAAACTGTTTTTCCTTTGCACTTAAGAATAAGGAATTATACGTCGAATGCTGTTTCGAAATGCAATAACAATTGCGATTTATTTATCAATTCACGTCGCACGCCAACTTCGCCGTTTTATCAGTTTTTCAATTTTCTGCTAGCGGGGAATTGTGGCGCCATTCTCTCCGTTTATAGTTTCTGATGAAAACGAGAAGAAAGTAAAAGTAATAACCTGAAACCTTCATTTTTGCTTGAGATAAAACTAAGCATAATCGTAAAGTATCGTTAGATATTTTAGAAAGACAATGACGTCAGCACGGAATTTTTTTTTTGCCTTATATTTTTTTTGTCTAGAAGTAATTCAGCAGTGTAAAACTTTTCCCATTTCATTAATTTGGCGAAATTTTTCGCGGCACAAAATTGATTTCCGGATTTCACTCATCTTATCAATCAAAAATGTCGAAAAGTGTTTGCCCTTTGTTTATTTTACAGAGATTCTGATTTGTATAACATCGAATTAATGTTGGTAGGTTAGACCGTGATGCACTTTATGTTTTCTTTTTACTAATAGATGACCGTTTATCAAGGTCAATAGCTACTCGAGGATAAATGTTAATGACATAGAATGGTTGCCCGCTGAGAGACGAATATTATTATGAAAGGATTGTGAAAGATTGAATGAATGTATCAAATTCGAATGCTTGTGGAGACGTGTTAGAAAACCTTTTTATTGTCGTTGGATTGTTTTACTCGTATTTACCTCAAACAAAGCATATTGCCACTTGGACAAGAGAAGTTGCTATTTGGAATGTGTTTAACGAGAAATTATATGACAAGATGAACGAGACGCCAATTCACATTACATTTAAACAGCTGTATGTTAGTACAACAAGGAAAGAATTGTCTTCCGTTTTCCTGTTTCCAGCTGACTACAATATGGTTGTCTTCAAGTCTAATGTAAACAAGTTCTTGATGAGCCGTCCCACTTGTTAACACATTTACCGAATTTCCATTACTAACGATTACTATATTGCCCAATTGACTACTTTACACTCTTAACCCTTATCCTCGAGTGTTCTCTGGGCCTTGATAAGTAGTGATGCCTATGTAAAAAAATTCCTATTTTTCATTTTTCTCGATTATTGCGTTATCTCAACAGCCGTTTAACATTTATGTCTGGCTGATGTTTTTTTATACACTAAGGGACATCAATGCAATTGCTCGATTCTATCTAATTCTGGGTTCTATCATTATCGTGAAAGGTGTATGTGAACGGGTATTTATATATATATATATATATATATATATATATATATAATCTCCTCTTAATGTCTAATATATGTAGAAAAAACGAGTTATCCTTCCTAGAGACGTGATGCCCCTCAACAAATAAGGTTGTTCCGAAATCGTGTCTAGGGAGTCGGCTAATTTCAGTTAATGTTTGTAGATGTAATATCTACCGCCTGCATACCAGCAGTAACTATCTTAGTTGTATGACGCGTTGCTTGTCACATCAAAGAATGTAGAATTGGATAAAAAAATATAAGAATTTAAAAAATCGAGGCATAGTCAATAGATTGCGCCGTGGCCCATATGGTTAGGTCGTCAGTATTGCACACTTCATGAGTGCGACGACCTGGGTTCGCGCCTATGCCGAAGCACGTCACTGATGAGATGCAGTACATCAAAACCCGCCTTGGGTCTGGCGTTGTCCGTTGTCGATGCAATTGCTCGATTCTATCTAATTCTGGGTTCTATCTTTATCGTGAAAGGTGTATGTGAACGGGTATTTATATATATATATATATATATATTTCTGTAGAAATATATTTTCTTATTATATATAAATCCTTATATAAGAAGCTCAGTGTGATTACAGAACAATATATAGAGTAACTGACAAAAAATTATATTCCACAATTCATGATGTTGACCATCTTATAATTTATTCCTTTAAATCAGTCGATTTATATATATATATATATATATATATATATATATATATATATATATATATATATATATATATATACCGCATAAACCGGTTCTCGTCAGATCACCGAAGTTAAGCAACGTCGAACGAGCCTGGTAAGTACCAGATGGGTGACGGTTTGGGAATTCTAGGCACTGTTTGTGCTCTCCGCTTATCTCGGCATTTGTTTCCAGTTATGTTGAACATACAATTCACTTGCTACTGGTATGTAACAATGTCGACTCAGGAGAGGTGTGGTTGGAGATTGCGCACTTCCTGCCACAAAAATTCCACGCGCAGGCACTCCTTCCTGGGTATTGATAGTCTGTCAAAGACTGGAGGAGCCCCCATATATATATATAGTGAGAGAGCAGGGAGGGAGAGAGAGAGAGAGAGAGAGAGAGATAAAATCATACTCTCAAAATATTTTTTAATCTGAAATAAAAAGTATTGTTTTTCCTAACTAAACGCTTACTAGACAAAGCAAAATAAAATTCCATTCAAAACCGACATCTTAATAAATGTTATTAAAATGCAACGAATAACCACACACATACATATATAAAAACACGAAGATTACGGCAATATATTTGCATACATGTATTAGTGGAGAGTTTTCGTATAAGCAAAGGAGGGACGATTCCAAAAAGTCCATCTAGTCATATAACTTCTCGTTATATTAGAAGATATTCAATTATAGCTTACATATATATAAACATATATCCTGGCATATATATTGACTGTAATGATAATTCTTCGGATATCTCTCCTAACTATACTAATAATCCCTCCCCAGCAATCTTCTAAAAAAACTCTTCATTAGTATTGAATTTATTCACCTTTTCAGCAACTTCGCTGTGAAACCAGACTTAAAATTGGAGTTGTAGCTGAAACATGTATGCAAATATGCAACCAAAATATTTGAATAAATGAAAACTTATGTGACAACACATAAAATATAGCCCTACTTATTAGTTTAAACGACGTTCTTTCAGGAGATTGACACTTATTAACTCGCAACTCTACAAATACTATATATATACACATACACACATACATACCCACAATTGCGCAAACATACACACACGCGCATATATATATATATATATATATATATATATATATATATATATATATATAGATAGATAGATAGATAGATAGATAAGAAGTTTGTCGTAGATCGTTTGGCGCATTGTTTATCGAATATATATAAGGTATGTTTGAAGGCTTGTCAATGCAGGAATTATTCAGTCGTTGGAAATGATAAATGAATAAATAATGTAAATAATTCAAAAGGTTTAATAGTTTCCAGTAATAATTATTAATCTGACTGCAGATGGGATATTCATCAAATATTGTTAGAGCAACGTCCATTTTCAAGAAGTAATAAATCTAGGTCAACTCGTTAAGCTACCGTTTTCGGTTTGATTTAAATTGATATATATTTTTATTTTGTCTTGAAACGCTATTTTTTAAATGTTTACAATTACGTTAATTGTCTAGAAGAGGTCATTCTGTTTTCTTTTTTTCTAATCTATGGGAGGTAACTCTGTTAACTCATTCCAAGGAATGTAATTAACCTAAACACCTCAAAAGCATGTGAACCCGATCTCACCACTGCTGTACTATTAAAAAAATGCTCCGCTGAGATTGCTCCACTCATCTCCAAACTTTACAACAAATGAGTTAACGAATTTTCCTTTCCTTACTGCTGGAAAACTGCTTCTGTGGTACCAGTTTACAAGAATTCTGTCGAAAAAAACTGAGCCAATAAATTATCGCCCCATTAGCCTCTTCCCGCTTTTCGCCAAAATATTTGAGTTCATAATTAATCAAGCTCTAGTTCATCACCTTACAGCTGCTAAACTTCTGAACGACTAACAATATGGATTTAGGCAAGCCCGTTCTACAGCAGATATCCTAACTGTAATCTCTGAACGTATATACTATACACTGGACGAAGCAGGCTAGGGTAGCGCAGTAGTCCTTGTTATATCTAAGGCTTTTGACAAGGTATGGCACGATGGTCTTTTCATGAAAATCAGATTATATGGTATTACTGGACGAATACTAAACATAATTATATCCTTCATGAATAAAAGAAGAATCTAAATTGTCCTCGACGGTCGTACATCTGAACAATATGATATAATGCGAGTGTACCTCAGAGGTCTAACCTTGGACTTTTTCCCCCAAATATTCATAAATGACCTTCCTGAAAAATTTGTCTCTGAGATGGGTATATAATAGGCACGAGGGAAAAATAAATGAACACATATCTAAGGCAATGGCAGAAACACTGGAGGAAGATCTCTAATCTGTAGTGAAATGGGGACAAAAATGGATGGTCAAGACTTAGCTCGTTTCCTTCAATAATTAAAAGAAACCTTCTCAACCATCAACAGCTATGGTTAAAAATACATTACATGAAAGTACTTCTTTCAAACTCCTCGGCTTAACTTTCACAGGGAACATGAGTTGGAACAGATACATTGAGAGCATGGGCTGCTGCGAAGAAGATGGGCTCTCCCTACCGAGCTAGAAAGTTACTTACGTCTGAAAGTACCCTGTACTTCTCAAGGCAACCATTCGCGCATGTATGGAGTATTGTTGTCACATTTGGGCTGGTGCATTTGCTACTAGTCTCTTACTCCTGGATAGGGTTCAGAAGAAAATCGCGAATCTGATAGGTCCTAAACTGTCATCTAAGCTTCAACCTCTGTCCCATTGACGGAATATTACATCCTTCAGCCTGTTTTACAAGTACTTTAATGGTGTATGCTCCAACTAACTACCAGCCCTTGTACCCCCTCAACGTAAATACTCCCGTCACATAAAAATGTATGACTTTTAAAATTTATAAATATGAATTTTTTGAGAAAGTAGATTTTTCGTAACAAATTAAAATAAAATGTTTTGGGGACAAGTTTTGTTTTTATTTTGTGTTATTAGAATTTTCTTAATTTAATGTTAATGTATTATACGTTCGGATAAGTAACGTTTTATGCTGAGCTTTTGTATTTCTATACGGTCTACTTGAATTGTCTCCTCCTGTTCTGAAATTTTGAAACTAAATAAAAAAAAATGTCACCAAAACAGTACAGAGTGGGAGGACAAAGTTTTCGTCCTAAAGTAAACAACATTACAGCGTTATTTTAAAACGTTAATCGAAAAACTAAATTTAGGTAACTTAATTGTGATGTAGAACTGACATCTATTCAATGTAGCCACCTTCAAACTCAGCACCCTCTCGATACGGGTCCGAAACTGGGAGCTTTTCTTTTTCAAGTGCTGGCGGGAGAGCTGCAAATACATGGCGGATGACGGCAATCAGGCTGACGTTTGTGTTGTGGGAGGTCATGTTGGTGATTTTCTCGATGTACGTATGATCAAACGAAGTAGTCCGGCGGGTTCAGGTTGGAGGAGAAGGAGAGGCAGTGAGAGAAGGGTACAAAGTCGTAGCATGCCTTCTGAAGCCAAGCCTGGATCTCTTTGGATTTGTGGACCTACGCAGGGGGGGGGTCTTGCTACCGCACCCTGTGTCTGCAAGCGACCACCTGATTGCACCAGGAGATCACCATATTCGTCAGCACATCCAGGTACATTTTGGAGTTGACTTTCAAGCCGACCTCGGAGATGTGAAGTAGCGTGATGTGGCCCTCACTTAAAACTAAAGACATTAATTGTAGTCGGAAACTTCGTTGGTTGTGCCCTAAAGCGTTGAATTTTGAGGGTGCTGGCAAAGGTGTTGTTGTCATAACTTGGATCGTATTTCGAGGTACCTTCCTAGAGCATGAGTTGTACAGCGGCACATCTCCAATCTCGCTCGTTGAACATTGTGTCACTTTCAGACATAATAGAAGGCTCCTATCGCTATGGGGATTTGTACACAACTGCAACAGAACAAAGAAAACCAGTTTTCATAAAACGGAAATGGAATGATGTCTTTTCTAGGGCGAAAATTTTATCGTTCAACTCTGTAATGCACAAGTGCCATTAACGCTTATAAACTAGATCGAATTTCTTGACTAACATGTAAGAAAAAACCCTAATCGACGCTACTTTTGGCGAATTATGCATATGAAGACACTTATATTCAAGACATATCTTTCGTTTTAGAGATATACATGCATACAAAAATAGTTCTTTTTTATATATAAATGTACATATAGATTTAGATTTATGCATATATATATAAATATATACATATATATATATGTATATATATATATGTATAGAGAGAAAAGGTAGAGAGAGAGAGAGGGGGATAAAGAGAAAGAGAGAGAGAAGGGTTTAGACAACGGGCATGCAAAAAGTGGTTGAGTATTATATGTTAACTTATATTTTATATTAAGAGAAAAGAAAATGTATTCTTTCATCTCATATATTTTTCTGTGGATAGAATAGAAATAACACATTCCATGTTTTCAGTCTGAGATAAACAATTCTTATGTGTATTAAGTTGACTTTTTAAATAACATTGATAAAAAAATCGATATATACGTATTTCAAGTTTTAGACGGTTTCTGCCCTGCATGGGTCATTTAGAAATAGGGCACACAGGGAGTCAGCATATGTAGAGATTCAGAATCACGGAGAATATATATATATATATATATATATATATATATATATATATATATATATATATATATATATATACCTACTTCATTTATTCGCATAAATTTAATATACGAAAGTATAGATTTATGCGTAAACTTTAAGTATTTACTTCAAAAGTGCTCAATACGTAGGTAGAGCTAGTTAGTAATTTATAAAATATATATGGCGATTAAGCTACACTGAATATTCTGCGTTTCATCCAACTATAGGATTCGTCAGGCTTATGCGCGAATTCTGTCGTTGCTTCTTGTTTTTATACATGTTGAGGATTTCTAGTCGGCCAATCAGCTTTCTAGTATCCACCGCGCCCCTTCCTACCAGCCAATGGGCATGCATTTTATCAAACAAAGGATCTGTTTTAGAACTAGATTAGTGGTTTTAGGTAGTCGTTCTCCTTTATATATATATATATATATATATATATATATATATATATATATATATATATATATATATATATGGTATGAATTTCATCGAAATAGAATATATTGAAACTTTAAAGGAGCTTTGGGCGAATAGCCCCCTTAAATCATTTAGGGTAGGAGGGCACTTAAAGATTTGTGACCATTTCTAATGTTTTTTTCAGAATTTTTTTACATACAGTTGAAATTTCATGAAAATTGGATAAAGTTTTAAAGCATTTTTTGTCCTCATAACTTGATGTGCATTTTATCTGTTTGGAACAATACATTTGACTTCACTGATAATTTGACACACTTTAATTTCATGCAGATTTTCCTAATCTTTTATTTCATAGAGAGCACGAAAGCATCACACACATACATACAGACATTGATTTTTATATATATATATATATATATATATATATATATATATATATATATATATATATATAATTGTAATTCAATGAATTTAAAAAAAAAACCTTACTGAAATGAAGTGTTTGAGTTTCATATTAAAGATTTTTATTATTCTAAGCAGGACAAAGAATACTTTAGAAAATTAATCTCCTTAACCTATAAGGTTTCGTAGTCTACTCATCAGAGGAGAGAAAACATTAGCAAATATTTATAAAGGTATGTACCCTATTTGCTAAAGTCAGTGAGACATGCAAAGTCGAAGTCCAAATAATTAATTAATCAAAAGTTATGTAGCAAGATGATTTAAAGAAAAGGATATGAAAATTGTAGATCCAGATTGCGTGGTAAAATCCATGCTGGACGGTCTTTAAAGTAGCTGGGTAATAAGATCCAAGTAGTATATTGGGTAATCCGCGTAGCTGAGTAGATATGCGAGTCGGGCAAGTTCTTGAATAAATTTGTTTGTGGATCCAGCGAAAATAATTCAAAGTCTGGTGGGAGCCTTATCATTAGAAGTCTATATTATTATTAGTGGGGTGGGGTGTTAGTTGTAGTGATAGGAGGTAGTGGAGAAAGGTAGGAAGTGTGGTGAACACATGTGCATATATATCTACATATACATACACACGCACACATATATACACACACAGGCATACATATATATATATATATATATATATATATATACATAGCAAAAGAAATATCTCTTTAAACAAAGTTCAACGATTCATAAAAAAGTTTGACCGGTCGCTTAAATGAGGTCAGGTTGTGTATAGATAGATATAGAGACAGGGCCAGGGAAGGAAAGGGGAACAAGAAGAAACATAGAGATAAGAATAAAAATAAAAACAAGAGGCCAAAACGCAAATGGAATAATGCGTTTTTTTTTCAAAATTAATACTAGTTTCATCTTAAATTCCTTTGACAGTTTAAATCGAATTTGTCCAGTCAACTCAAATTATATATACTATTCCATATGGTGCTATTCTTGTTAATTTTATACGCATTTATAGTTTCCCTTAAAAGAGAGGATTGAAATAAAGGTTTAGAATATACTAATGTTTATGAGTGAATTGTAAACCCAAGGCTAAGCGTATTAATAGAACGTTTTATCTTTATTTCATCATCCTAACGGTAATAGTTCAATGTTAAATTAAAATAAAACAAAAATAATAAAGTAATAATAATACCTTACTGAAAAGTGTCTAAAGATCGGAAGATCGGTAATATCCATAACATTATAATGTTATGGATATTACCGATCCTATTTAATAATTTTTAACTGGGAAAAGGGTTTCTACACATGTATTCACATACACACATACGTACATATAAACATATGAATACATATATATATATATATATATACACATGTACACATACATGTACGCATACATATATATACCCGTACGCATACACACACAAGTGCGCACACTTAACCAATATATCCATGCATACACACCCATATATACCTACATGTACACTCATATATATAGAAATGTATAGATTTAGACATAAATAAAGTTTACCAATAGTCATTATAATAATAATAATGATAATAATCAGTGTAGGTAACATAACTACAATTATCATAAAAAGAAAACCAATTTTTAGCCCCTACATTGCTAATTAACATTAAGAAGATGAGTAGAGTAGGGTTGTGTAACTATGGCTATAGAATTGAATTACTTTAGTGCCAACAGAGAAGACGCATCATTGAGTATAGTTCTTTATCATTTATATGTGCGGATCTGGAAAATAAATGGGGAATTTTTTACTCCATTTATGGTTAGTAGATAGGGGCGACATTATAAACTCTTTAATTGGGAAGCTACATGTTTTTGGAAATACTATTCTAACAAGATGCAACAAGTGCAAATTACGTGTAAGAAATTAAAGTGTAATATGTTAATGTGCTTTTAGTGAGTCCCTTCTTAACATGTACATCAACAATAAGAGAAAGTTATTACATGGGTTAGAAGAGGTGATTAAGAACCTATCTTTAGAAAAAGAACATTTGTTTATTAGCAAAGTTTTAGTTTAGATTTTAGTCAAAACTGATGTGTATTTAGTATTATGTTTTTACCATTTACATTTATACAGAGAATGTATGTTATTTTAAGATGGTTGTATTTAAATTTTTTCTTGTGTTTACATCTGGACACTAGTTCATTCTTGGAATTTATTATGGGTTTGTTGAAGGTGATGATGTTAACTGCTTCGGGTATACAAAGATTGCAAAACTTATCCTCTGGTGTTTATGATCTAGATTCATTCAGTATGCTCCATTTGATTGAATAGGGAATTTTCTTGTCGTCTAGGCTATTTATTAATTTTGTTAAGGATGTGCTATTATTATTATTGTTTTGAGATCTTTCATTTCTGAAGGAATGTAGGTGGTTTGAGATTCTTATTTTTATTAAATTTGATGATGCACCTATATACGTGAATGTTTTCCTTGTTTTATTATTGTTTATTTGTTCATCAGTCCCATTGCTAGTGAGTCTTATATTGAGGAGCTGAGTTAAGAGGGGGCATGGAGATTCATAGTTCAGGTGCTGGTTAATCCTCTTCTGGTCTTCACTGGGAATTACATTATTGGATACGTTAGCCTGCCTGTTATTGTTTCTGTTGTTATTATTAGAGCCCTCACCATATGTTTCCCTATGTATGTTTGCGTCCTGAATGCTTCGACTATATTCCTTGTTTTCCTCATTTGATTGGTTGTTTGCATGTTTTGGTAATTGCGTGACTGTGCAGGCGTATAGCACGTCTTTGTGTATGCAATCGTTATTAAGAGGGCGTTCATTTTTATTTTGGTAGTTACATTTATTACTAGGTATTGGGTCAATTGGTATGCCAAGCGCTTGTTTAATTTTCCTGTTATTTGTCGAAATTATTGTCTGTGCTAGATTAGGCATTGTGGAGTATAAAATATTTATGGAGTTTTTATTTAATATGGTACTATACTTATGCGGGTATTTAAAGAATTTTTCCACTATTCTGAAAAATTCTTTTGAAATGTTAGTTTTTACATTGGAGCTGAAAGGAGGATTGAACCAAATGGATTTTTTAGTCTTATTTTTCTATTCTTATTAAATTGTTTTTGGTTTGGGATTGTGTAGGCGGCTGTGTACTTAGTGAGGAGATTGATATTGTTAGGAACATTTCGGTTTTGTTGTTGTTAGATTTTATTGTCATATTATGGGTAGTTACTGAATGTAGTTTCCTCGCTAAAGGGTGTTTTCTTTATATCCTGAATTCCTTAAAGCATTGTTGTAGAATGTCAATACCTGGTCAAAGGCTTTTTTATCTGATATATTTGATATTACCTCTGATGAGATGGTAGACATCGAAACCCTATAGGTTAAGGAGATTAATTTTCTAAAGTATTCTTTGTCTTGCTCGGAATAATAAAAATCTTTGATATGAAACTCAAACACTTAAATTCAATAAGGGTTTTTTGAAATTCATTGAATCACAATTTAATTTATTTGCTCTATCTTGCATATTGAGCAATTCTTATTTAGATAGGAAAACTTATAGAATATTACCGCCAGTAATATGTTGTAAATTTTATAATCACAGGTTTCCATACCAACTGATTGTTAAATAAAATTATTCTAAAGTATATATATATATATATATATATATATATATATATATATATATATATATGTATATATATATATATGAAGTGGGTTAAGAAATTCCAACGAAAGAAAGATGTATATTTAAATAAGGGAGTAGTCAACAACAATGTGTATTTTTAAACATTATTTTATTATTCCGTGTCTTATTTTTTCATTGAGAATTATATTTGGATCATTGTAATAATGTTTTTAAGTCATTGAAATCGTTTTTACGTGCGTTTCAGACGTTCTGTGATGCGTCCTCGTCAGAAAATATTTTCATTTGCATACATACATGCATAGATTGATGCATAGATCCTGCGGAAGATTAGCTTCATTATTGTGTTGTACCCGAATTAAAAATGAGATAACATTTTTTGTGAAAATTTCCCTTTTTCTAGCGAAACTTAAACAGTTGCTAAAGCGCTTAACTTTTCTCATATCGTCCGATGCTGACATCATGGCATTTCCGGTCATTTAGTTCCAGGCATCTGAGGCTGACGTTCTCTGGCGTTTCCCCTAAGTTTGATGTTTCGCCGAACAACCGACGCCAAAGAAACGTCGTGAATCATTAGCGAAGAAGCAAGGAAGCCAAAGTCGTGATTCTAAAATTATCCTCCCTCCCCCAAAAATTAAGCTCATAAAGGAGCGAAAAGGCCAGAACATTAAAGAGGTAACAATTTAACCCTTCCTCGTTGTTTCCGACTTTAACTAACTTTCGACTTGCTAATATAACGATAGGTGATAAATAGTGCTTTATAGTTATTATAGATTTTACAAGACTATGTTCTGCCAAATATATTCTACTTGGGGATAAAATAGCTATCACTGGGCATACATTTTTTATGTTTTAAATGTTTTCTAGGTTTCTCCGATTAATTTAAGGCAGTTTTGCATTGATGAATCACTAAATGGAATCTGTTTTTCTTGATTAGGTCAGGTTTTGAGGATAAATTGATTTGAAAAAAAAACAAACAAACAAATCAGATATTGTGACAAAATCGATTATATTTTCGTGGCATTATGTGTTGAGTTTTATCAACGCATCAATTTAAGAGAAAATGTTATAGTTTTTACAATGTTCTACCAAATAAACTCTACTCAGGGATAAAATAGATATTTTGTAATAAGTATTTGTTACTTTCCATATATATGTATGTTTCATCTTTACCCAGCCTCGTCAGTGTGATTATATATGACTGTGTCTTTAGTCGCTGTTGCATATGCCGGACTGAAGTCACTTTTTAACCTCCATACATTTGGCCACATGGTCACTGATATAATCACACAAAAGGAAAAGGAGATATTAATACTTATATTTTATAGTGTTCTATTATTTTTGAACGGAGCTAATTTTGCAATATTGATTTAGTTAGTTTTATATTTTCTAAACAATTGCTTTAAATTGTATACATTTTTATATAAAATATTTTTAATATTAACATATTTTTCTCAAAGACATCAGTATGGTCATATATAACAATGTTACACGGTGCAGGATTTAAACGCCGAACTGAAGTCACCTTTAATTTCACCCGACATATCAATCCACACAACCAACTGACACAACAATAATATGTACCGTCGCAAGAACCAATAAACAATAAATAAAAATCCAGGTCGAATTTTTTTCATTTTTTATCACAATACATTTATTACCATTACCCTCCAAACGATGCCTCTTCTTGTTTTTCTACCTGTTCATTCCGTCTTCCATGAGATTAACAACACCCTGCCATCTTGACACCAGCCTAAAAGTCTCGCCACCACCATAGGACCACA